>NW_027419944.1:0-2318 GCF_009905375.1 Apium graveolens
TACGGTTGGTTCGTCGAAAAAATCTAAAAATTAATCTTGTCAACCGGAAACGAGTCTCGTTGTCGGGAGGGGTACATTAACTAGATTTTTCTAAACCTGACATGCAAGATGAATTTCAAATTTTTTAATATTTTACTTCATATGACTAAAATTGATATATCTTAACATCCGTACGGTTGGATCGTCGAAAAAATCTTTTAAAAATTAATCTTGTCAATCGGGAGCGAGTCTCGTTGTCGGGAGAGTACATTAACTGGATTTTTCTAATCCTGACATGCAAGATGAATTTCAAATTTTTTAATAATTTTTTCATATGACTAAAATTGATATATTCTTAACATCCGTATGGTTGGATCGTCAAAAAAATATTTTAAAAATTAATTGTCAAACCGGAAATGAGTCTCGTTGTCGGGAGGGGTACATTAACTGGATTTTTCTAATCCTGACATGCAAGATGAATATCAAATTTTTTAATAATTTTTTCATATGACTAAAATGGATATATCTTAACATCGTACGGTTTGGATCGTCGAAAAAATCAATTTAAAAATTAATCTTGTCAATCGGGAACGAGTCTCGTTGTTGGGACGGGTACATTAACTAGATTTTTCTAATCCTGACATGCACGATGAATTTCAAATTTTTTAATATTTTTTTTCATATGACTAAAATTGATATATCTTAACATCCGTAGGGTTGGATCATCGAAAATTATTTTAAAAATTAATCTTGTCAACTGGGAACGAGTCTCGTTGTTGGGAGGGGTACATTAACTGGATTTTTCTAAACCTGACATGCAAGATGAATTTCAAATTTTTTAATAATTTTTTCATATGACTAAAATTGATATATCTTAACATCCGTACGGTTAGATCGTTAAAAAATTATTTTAAAAATTAATCTTGTCAACCGGAAACGAGTCTCGTTGTCGGGAGGTGTACATTAACTGGATTTTTCTAATCCTCACATACAAAATGAATATCAAATTTTTTAATAATTTTTTCATATGACTAAAATTGATATATCTTAACATCCTTACAGTTGGATCTTCGAAAAAATAATTTTAAAAATTAATCTTGTCAACCGGGAACGAGTCTCGTTGTCGGGAGGGGAATATTAATTGGATTTTTCTAAACCTGACATGCAAGATGAATTTCAAATTTTTTAATAATTTTTTCATATGACTAAAATTGATATATCTTAACATCCCTACGGTTAGATCGTTAAAAAATTATTTTAAAAATTAATCTTGTCAACCGGAAACGAGTCTCGTTGTCGGGAGGTGTACATTACTGGATTTTTCTAATCCTCACATACAAATGAATATCAAAATTTTTAAATTTTTCATATGACTAAAATTGATATATCTTAACATCCGTACGGTTGGATCGTCGAAAAAATCATATTAAAAATTTATCTTGTCAATCGGGAACGAGTCTCGTTGTCGGGAAGGGTACATTAACTGGATTTTTCTAAACCTGACATGCAAGATGAATTTCAAATTTTTTAATAATTTTTTCATATGACTAAAATCGATATATCTTAACATCCGTACAGTTGGATCGTCGAAAAAATAATTTTAAAAATTAATCTTGTCAATAGGGAATGAGTCTCGTTGTCGGGAGGGGTACATTAACTGGAATTTTCTAAACTTGACATGCAAGATGAATTTCAAATTTTTTAATAATTTTTTCATATGACTAAAATTGATATATCTTAACATCTGTACGGTTGGTTCGTCAAAAAAATCATTTTAAAAATTAATCTTGTCAACCGGAAACGAGTCTCGTTGTCGGAGGGGTACATTAACTAGATTTTTCTAAACCTGACATGCAAGATGAATTTCAAATTTTTAATATTTTTTCATATGACTAAAATTGATATATCTTAACATCCGTACGGTGGATCGTTGAAACATCTTTTTAAAATTAATCTTGTCAATGGAACGAGTCTCGTTGTCGGGATGGGTACATTAACTGGATTTTTCTAATACTGACATGCAAGATGAATTTCAAATTTTTTAATAATTTTTTCAAATAACTAAAATTGATATATTAACATCCGTATGGTGGATCATCAAAAAATTATTTAAAAATTAATTGTCAACCGGAAACGAGGTGTCGTTGGGGAGGGGTACATTAGCTGGATATTTCTAATCCTGACATGCAAGATGAATATCAAATTTTTTAATAAATTTTATAGACTAAAATGGATATATATTAACATCCGTACGGTTGGATCGTCGAAAAAAATCAATTAAAAATTAATCTTGACAATCGGGAACGAGTCCGTTGTTGGAGGGGTACATTAACTAGATT
>NW_027419945.1:0-2621 GCF_009905375.1 Apium graveolens
GACCACTCCCGATAACGGGACTCGTTCCCGATTTACAAGATTAATTTTTAAAATGATTTTGGACGATCCAACATCGTACGAATGTTAAGATATATCAATTTTAGTCATATGAAAAAATTATTAAAAAATTTGAAATTCACTTGCATTCAGGCTATTAGAAAAATCCAGTAAAATACCACTCCCGATAACGGGACTCGTTCCCGATTTACAAGATTAATTTAAAATGATTTTTGGACGATCCAACCGTACGGATGTTAAGATATATCAATTTAGTCATATGAAAAAATTATTAAAAATTTGAAATTCATCTTGCATGAGGATTAGAAAATTCAGTAAAAGTACCCCTCCCGACAACGAGACTTATTCTGATTTACAAGATTAATTTTTAAAATGATTTTTTCGACGATCCAACCGTGCGGATGTTAAGAGATATCAATTTTAGTCATATGAAAAATTATTAAAAAATTTGAAATTCATCTTGCACGTCAAGATTAGAAAATCTAGTAAAGTACCACTCCCGAACGGGACTCGTTCCCGATTTACAAGATTAATTTTAAATGATTTTTTCGACGACCCAAACGTGCGGATGTTAAGATATATCAATTTTAGTCATATGAAAAAATTATTTAAAAAATTGAAATTCATCTTGCATGCCAGGATTAGAAAATTCAGTAAAAAGTACCCCTCCCGACAACGAGGGCTCATTCCCGATTTACAAGATTAATTTTTAAAATTATTTTTTCGACGATCCAACCGTGCGGATGTTAAGATAATCAATTTTAGTCATATAAAAAAATTATTAAAAAATTTTGAAATTCATCTTGCACGTAAAGATTAGAAAAATCTAGTAAAAGTACCACTCCAGATAACGAGACTCGTTCCGATTTACAAGATTAATTTTTAAAATGATTTTCGACGATCCAACCGTAGGATGTTAAGATATATCAATTTAGTCATATGAAAAAATTATTTAAAAAAATTGAAATTTCTTGCATGCCAGGATAGAAAATTCAGTAAAAGTACCCCTCCTAACAACGAGACTCGTTCCCGATTTACAAGATTAATTTTTAAAATGATTTTTGCGACGATCCACCGTCGGTGTTAAGATATATCAATTTTGTCATATGAAAAATTATTAAAAAATTTGAAATTCATCTTGCACGTCGGATTAGAGAAATATGTAAATATACCATCCGATAACGGGACTCGTCCCGATTTACAAGATTAATTTTTAAAATGATTTTTCGACGATCAACCGTACGGATGTTAAGATATATCAATTTTAGTCATATGAAAAAATTATTAAAAATTTGAAATTCATTCTTGCATGTCAGTATTAGAAAAATCCAGTAAAACTACCACCCCGATAACGAGACTCGTTCCCGATTTACAAGATTAATTTTTAAAATGATTTTTTCGACGATCAAACGTTCGGATGTGAAGATATATCAATTTAGTCATATGAAAAAATTATTAAAAAATTGAAATTCATCTTGCATGCCAGGATAGAAAAATTCAGGTAAAATACCTCTCCCGACAGCGAGACTCGTCCCGATTTACAAGATTAATTTTAAAATGATTTTTTCGACGATCCAACCGTGCGGATGTAAGATATATCAATTTTAGTCATATGAAAAATATTAAAAAATTTGAAAGTCATCTTGCACGTCAGGATTAGAGAAATTAGTAAAATATACCACTCCCGATAACGGGACTCGTTCCCGATTACAAGATTAATTTTTAAAATGATTTTTGGACGATCCAACCGTACGGATGTTAAGATATATCAATTTTAGTCATATGAAAAAATTATTAAAAAATTTGAAATTCATCTTGCATGTCAGTATTAGAAAAATCAGTAAAAATACCACTCCCGACACGAGATCGTTCCCGATTTACAAATTAATTTTTAAAATGATTTTTCGACGATCCAAACATGCGGATGATTAGATATATCAATTTTGTCATATGAAAAAAATTATTTAAAAAATTGAAATTATCTTGCATGCCAGGATTAGAAAATTCAGTAAAAGTACCCCTCCCGACAACGGACTCGTTCCGATTACAAGATTAATTTTTAAAATGATTTTTTCGACGATCCAACCGTGCGGATGTTAAGATATATCATTTTAGTCATATGCAAAATTATTAAAAAATTGAAATTCATCTTGCACGTCAGGATTAGAAAAATCTAGTAAAGTACCACTACCAATAAACCTGACTCGTTCCGATTTACAAGATTAATTTTTAAAATTATTTTTTTGAAGATCCAACCGTACTGATGTGAAGATATATCAATTTTAGTCATATGAAAAAATTATTAAAAAATTTGAAATTATCTTGTATGTCAGGATTAGAGAAATCTAGTAAATATACCACTCCCGATAACGGGACTCGTTCCCGATTTACAAGATTAATTTTTAAAATGATTTTTGGACGATCCAACCGTACGAATGTTAAGAATATCAATTTTAGTCATATGAAAAAATTATTAAAAAATTTGAAATCATCTTGCATGTTAGTATAGAAAAATCCAGTAAAAATACCACTCCCGACCACGAGACTCGTTCCCGATTTACAAGATTAATTTTTAAAATGATTTTTCGCGATCCAAACGTGCG
>NW_027419946.1:0-23014 GCF_009905375.1 Apium graveolens
GAGCTGAAACGATGTAAACTCGTTTCCGAATATCCTCATAGGGGTAAACACGAGGTCTAGAGCAAAAATTAAGGTGACCTGTTTTTTCGATTTCTTGTCATAATTTATCCCTATGGATTTATGAAATTGCATTCGCGTCCATTCGGGGTCGTCCGGGAGGAAATCGGAGCTGAAACGAATGGAACTCGTTTCCGAATAATCCTCGTAGGGGGTAGTACACTGGGTCTTGAGCAAAAATTGAGGGCGGCCTCGTTTGTTTCGATTTCTTTTCATAATTTGTCCTATGGATTATGAAAGTGCATTCGCGTCCATTCGGGGTCGTCCGGGAGTGAATCGGAGCTGAAACCGAATGGAACTCGGTGTTCGAATAATCCTCGTAGGGGTTAGTACAACGAGGTTTGGAGCAAAAATTGAGGCGGCCCATTTTTTCGGTTTATTCTTATAATTTGGTCCCTATGGATTTATGAAACTGCATTCGCGTCCATTCGGGGTCGTCCGGAAGTGAATCGGAGCTGAAACGAATGAAACTCGGTTTCCGAATAATCCTCATAGGGGGTAGTACACAAGTTCTGGAGCAAAGATTAAGGCGACCTGTTTTTTCGATTTCTTTTCATAATTTGTCCCTATGGATTTATGAAATTTCATTCGCGTCCATTTGGGGTCGTCCGGTAGTGAATCTGAGCTTAAACGAATGGAACTCGGTTTCTGAATAATCCTCGTAGGGGGTAGTACACGAGGTCTGGAGCAAAAATTGAGGCGGCCTATTTTTTTCTTTTATTTTCATAATTTGTCCCTATGGATTTATGAAATTGCATTCGCGTCCATTCGGGGTCGTCCGGGAGTGAATCGGAGCTGAAACGAATGGAACTCGGTTTCCGAATAATCCTCGTAGGGGGTAGTACATGAGGTTTGGAGCAAAAATTGAGGCGGCCCGTTATTTCGATTTCTTTTCATAATTTGTCTTTATGGATTTATGAAATTGTATTGGCGTCCATTCGGGGTCGTCCGGAAGTGAATCGGAGCTGAAACGAATGAAACTCGGTTTTCGAATAATCCTCATAGGGGGGTAGTACACAAGGTCTGGAGCAAAGATTAAGGCGACCTGTTTTTTCGATTTCTTTTCATAATTTGTCCCTATGGATTTATGAAATTGCATTCGCGTCCATTCGGGGTCGTCCGGGAGTGAATCGGAGCTGAAACGAATGGAACTCGGTTTCCGAATAATCCTCATAGGGGGGTAG
This sequence comes from Apium graveolens, assembly GCF_009905375.1. NCBI lineage: Eukaryota > Viridiplantae > Streptophyta > Magnoliopsida > Apiales > Apiaceae > Apium > Apium graveolens. The sequence goes on from NW_027419946.1 coordinate 1,242, forward strand.
TACACGGGGCCTGGAGCAAAAATTGAGGCGGCCCGTTTTTTCGATTTCTTTTCATAATTTGTCCCTATGGATTTATGAAATTGCATTCGAGTCCATCCGGGGTCGTGCGGAAGTGAATCGGAGCTGAAACGAATGAAACTCGGTTTCCGAATAATCCTCGTAGGGGTAGTACACGAGGTTTGGAGCAAAAATTGAGGCGGCCCATTTTTTCGATTTTTTTTGATAGTTTGTCCCTATGGATTTATGAAATTGCATTCGCGTCCATTCGGGGTCGTCCGGAAGCGAATCAGAGCTGAAACGATTGAAACTCGGTTTCCGAATAATCCTCATAGGGGGTAGTACACGAGGTCTGGAGCAAAAATTAAGGTGACCTGTTTTTTCGATTTCTTGTCATAATTTATCCCTATGGATTTATGAAATTGTATTCGCGTCCATTCGGGGTCGTCCGGGAGTGAATCGGAGCTGAAACGAATGGAACTCGGTTTCCGAATAATCCTCGTAGGGGGTAGTACACGAGGTTTGGAGCAAAAATTGAGGCGGCCCATTTTTTTGGTTTATTTTTATAATTTGTCCCTATGGATTTATGAAATTGCATTCGCGTCCATTCGGGGTCGTCCGGAAGTGAATCGGAGCTGAAACGAATGAAACTCGGTTTCCGAATAATCCTCATAGGGGGTAGTACACAAGTTCTGGAGCAAAGATTAAGGCGACCTATTTTTTCAATTTCTTTTCATAATTTGTCCCTATGGATTTATGAAATTGCATTCGCGTCCATTCGGGGTCGTCCGGGAGTAAATCGGAGCTGAAACGAATGGAACTCGGTTTCAGAATAATCCTCGTAGGGGGTAGTACACGGGGTCTGGAGCAAAAATTGAGGCGGCCCGTTTTTTCGATTTCTTTTCATAATTTGTCCCTATGGATTTATGAAATTGCATTCGAGTCCATCCGGGGTCGTGCGGAAGTGAATCGGAGCTGAAACGAATGAAACTCGGTTTCCGAATAATCCTCGTTGGGGGTAGTACATGAGTTTTGAAGCAACAATTAAGGCGACCTGTTCTTTTGATTTCTTTTCATAATTTGTCCCTATGGATTTATGAAATTGCATTCACGTCCATTCGGGGTCCTCCGGGAGTAAATCGGAGCTGAAACGAATGGAACTCGGTTTCTGAATAATCCTCGTAGGGGGTAGTACACGGGGTCTGGAGCAAAAATTGAGGTGGCCCATTTTTTCGATTTCTTTTCATAATTTGTCCCTATGGATTTATGAAATTGCATTCGAGTCCATTCGGGGTCGTGCGGAAGTGAATCGGAGCTGAAACGAATGAAACTCGGTTTCCGAATGATTCTCGTAGGGGGTAGTACACTGGGTCTGGAGCAAAAATTGAGGCGGCCCATTTTTTTGATTTCTTTTCATAATTTGTCCCTATGGATTTATGAAATTGCATTTGCGTCCATTCGGGGTCGTCCGGGAGTGAATCGGAGCTGAAACTAATGGAACTCGGTTTCCGAATAATCCTCGTAGGGGGTAGTACACGAGGTTTGGAGCAAAAATTGAGGCGGCCCGTTTTTTTGATTTCTTTTCATAGTTTGTCCCTATGTATTTATGAAATTGCATTCGCGTCCATTCGGGGTCGTCCGGAAGCGAATCGGAGCTGAAACGATTGAAACTCGGTTTCCGAATAATCCTCATAGGGGGTAGTACACGAGGTCTGGAGCAAAAATTAAGGTGACCTGTTTTTTCGATTTCTTGTCATAATTTTTCCCTATGGATTTATGAAATTGCTTTCGCGTCCATTCGGGGTCGTCCGGGAGTAAATCGGAGCTGAAACGAATGGAACTCGGTTTCCGAATAATCCTCGTAGTGGGTAGTACACTGGGTCTGGAGCAAAAATTGAGGCGGCCCATTTTTTCGATTTCTTTTCATAATTTGTCCCTATGGATTTATGAAATTGCATTCGCGTCCATTCGGGGTCGTCCGGGAGTGAATCGGAGCTGAAACGAATGGAACTCGGTTTCCGAATAATCCTCGTAGGGGGTAGTACACGAGGTTTGGAGCAAAAATTGAGGCGGCCCATTTTTTCGGTTTATTCTTATAATTTGTCCCTATGGATTTATGAAACTGCATTCGCGTCCATTCGGGGTCGTCCGGAAGGGAATCGGAGCTGAAACGAATGAAACTCGGTTTCCGAATAATCCTCATAGGGGGTAGTACACGAGGTCTGGAGCAAAAATTAAGGCGACCTGTTTTTTCGATTTCTTTTCATAATTTGTCCCTATGGATTTATGAAATTTCATTCGCGTCCATTTGGGGTCGTCCGGTAGTGAATCTGAGCTTAAACGAATGGAACTCGGTTTCTGAATAATCCTCGTAGGGGGTAGTACACGAGGTCTGGAGCAAAAATTGAGGCGGCCTATTTTTTTCTTTTATTTTCATAATTTGTCCCTATGGATTTATGAAATTGCATTCGCGTCCATTCGGGGTCGTCCGGGAGTGAATCGGAGCTGAAACGAATGGAACTCGGTTTCCGAATAATCCTCGTAGGGGGTAGTACATGAGGTTTGGAGCAAAAATTGAGGCGGCCCGTTATTTCGATTTCTTTTCATAATTTGTCTTTATGGATTTATGAAATTGTATTTGCGTCCATTCGGGGTCGTCCGGAAGTGAATCGGAGCTGAAACGAATGAAACTCGGTTTTCGAATAATCCTCATAGGGGGGTAGTACACAAGGTCTGGAGCAAAGATTAAGGCGACCTGTTTTTTCGATTTCTTTTCATAATTTGTCCCTATGGATTTATGAAATTGCATTCGCGTCCATTCGGGGTACCCCGGGAGTAAATCGGAGCTGAAACGAATGGAACTCGGTTTCCGAATGATTCTCGTAGGGGTTATTACACTGGGTCTGGAGCAAAAATTGAGGCGGCCCGTTTTTTTGATTTCTTATCATAATTTGTCCCTATGGATTTATGAAATTGCATTCGAGTCCATTCGGGGTCGTGCAGAAGTGAATCGGAACTGAAACGAATGAAACTCGGTTTCCGAATAATCCTCGTAGGGGGTAGTACACGAGGTCTGGAGCAAAAATTGAGGCGGCCTATTTTTTCAATTTATTTTCATAATTTGTCCCTATGGATTTATGAAATTGCATTTGCGTCCATTCGGGGTCGTCCGGGAGTGAATCGGAGCTGAAACTAATGGAACTCGGTTTCCGAATAATCCTCGTAGGGGTAGTACACGAGGTTTGGAGCAAAAATTGAGGCGGCCCATTTTTTCGATTTCTTTTCATAGTTTGTCCCTATGGATTTATGAAATTGCATTCGCGTCCATTCGGGGTCATCCGGAAGCGAATCGGAGCTGAAACGATTGAAACTCGGTTTCCGAATAATCCTCATAGGGGGTAGTACACGAGGTCTGGAGCAAAAATTAAGGTGACCAGTTTTTTCGATTTCTTGTCATAATTTATCCCTATGGATTTATGAAATTGCATTCGCGTCCATTCGGGGTCGTCCGGGAGTAAATCGGAGCTGAAACGAATGGAACTCGGTTTCCGAATAATCCTCGTAGGGGGTAATACACTGGGTCTGGAGCAAAAATTGAGGCGGCCCATTTTTTCGATTTCTTTTCATAATTTGTCCCTATGGATTTATGAAACTGCATTCGCGTCCATTCGGGGTCGTCCGGAAGTGAATCGGAGCTGAAACGAATGAAACTCGGTTTCCGAATAATCCTCATAGGGGGTAGTACACAAGTTCTGGAGCAAAGATTAAGGCGACCTGTTTTTTCAAATTCTTTTCATAATTTGTCCCTATGGATTTATGAAATTGCATTCGCGTCCATTCGGGGTCGTCCGGGAGTAAATCGGAGCTGAAACGAATGGAACTCGGTTTCAGAATAATCCTCGTAGGGGGTAGTACACGGGGCCTGGAGCAAAAATTGAGGCGGCCCGTTTTTTCGATTTCTTTTCATAATTTGTCCCTATGGATTTATGAAATTGCATTCGAGTCCATCCGGGGTCGTGCGGAAGTGAATCGGAGCTGAAACGAATGAAACTCGGTTTCCGAATAATCCTCGTAGGGGTAGTACACGAGGTTTGGAGCAAAAATTGAGGCGGCCCATTTTTTCGATTTTTTTTGATAGTTTGTCCCTATGGATTTATGAAATTGCATTCGCGTCCATTCGGGGTCGTCCGGAAGCGAATCGGAGCTGAAACGATTGAAACTCGGTTTCCGAATAATCCTCATAGGGGGTAGTACACGAGGTCTGGAGCAAAAATTAAGGTGACCTGTTTTTTCGATTTCTTGTCATAATTTATCCCTATGGATTTATGAAATTGTATTCGCGTCCATTCGGGGTCGTCCGGGAGTGAATCGGAGCTGAAACGAATGGAACTCGGTTTCCGAATAATCCTCATAGGGGGTAGTACACGAGGTTTGGAGCAAAAATTGAGGCGGCCCATTTTTTTGGTTTATTTTTATAATTTGTCCCTATGGATTTATGAAATTGCATTCGCGTCCATTCGGGGTCGTCCGGAAGTGAATCGGAGCTGAAACGAATGAAACTCGGTTTCCGAATAATCCTCATAGGGGGTAGTACACAAGTTCTGGAGCAAAGATTAAGGCGACCTGTTTTTTCAATTTCTTTTCATAATTTGTCCCTATGGATTTATGAAATTGCATCCGCGTCCATTCGGGGTCGTGCGGAAGTGAATCGGAGCTGAAACGAATGAAACTCGGTTTCCGAATAATCCTCGTTGGGGGTAGTACATGAGTTTTGAAGCAACAATTAAGGCGACCTGTTCTTTTGATTTCTTTTCATAATTTGTCCCTATGGATTTATGAAATTGCATTCACGTCCATTCGGGGTCCTCCGGGAGTAAATCGGAGCTGAAACGAATGGAACTCGGTTTCTGAATAATCCTCGTAGGGGGTAGTACACGGGGTCTGGAGCAAAAATTGAGGTGGCCCATTTTTTCGATTTCTTTTCATAATTTGTCCCTATGGATTTATGAAATTGCATTCGAGTCCATTCGGGGTCGTGCGGAAGTGAATCGGAGCTGAAACGAATGAAACTCGGTTTCCGAATGATTCTCGTAGGGGGTAGTACACTGGGTCTGGAGCAAAAATTGAGGCGGCCCGTTTTTTTGATTTCTTTTCATAATTTGTCCCTATGGATTTATGAAATTGCATTTGCGTCCATTCGGGGTCGTCCGGGAGTGAATCGGAGCTGAAACTAATGGAACTCGGTTTCCGAATAATCCTCGTAGGGGGTAGTACACGAGGTTTGGAGCAAAAATTGAGGCGGCCCGTTTTTTTGATTTCTTTTCATAGTTTGTCCCTATGGATTTATGAAATTGCATTCGCGTCCATTCGGGGTCGTCCGGAAGCGAATCGGAGCTGAAACGATTGAAACTCGGTTTCCGAATAATCCTCATAGGGGGTAGTACACGAGGTCTGGAGCAAAAGTTAAGGTGACCTGTTTTTTCGATTTCTTGTCATAATTTATCCCTATGGATTTATGAAATTGCATTCGCGTCCATTCGGGGTCGTCCGGGAGTAAATCGGAGCTGAAACGAATGGAACTCGGTTTCCGAATAATCCTCGTAGGGGGTAGTACACTGGGTCTGGAGCAAAAATTGAGGCGGCCCGTTTTTTCGATTTCTTTTCATAATTTGTCCCTATGGATTTATGAAATTGCATTCGCGTCCATTCGGGGTCGTCCGGGAGTGAATCGGAGCTGAAACGAATGGAACTCGGTTTCCGAATAATCCTCGTAGGGGGTAGTACACGAGGTTTGGAGAAAAAATTGAGGCGGCCCATTTTTTCGGTTTATTCTTATAATTTGTCCCTATGGATTTATGAAACTGCATTCGCGTCCATTCGGGGTCGTCCGGAAGTGAATCGGAGCTGAAACGAATGAAACTCGGTTTCCGAATAATCCTCATAGGGGGTAGTACACAAGTTCTGGAGCAAAGATTAAGGCGACCTGTTTTTTCGATTTCTTTTCATAATTTGTCCCTATGGATTTATGAAATTTCATTCGCGTCCTTTTGGGGTCGTCCGGTAGTGAATCTGAGCTTAAACGAATGGAACTCGGTTTCCGAATAATCCTCGTAGGGGGTAGTACACGAGGTCTGGAGCAAAAATTGAGGCGGCCTATTTTTTTCTTTTATTTTCATAATTTGTCCCTATGGATTTATGAAATTGCATTCGCGTCCATTCGGGGTCGTCCGGGAGTGAATCGGAGCTGAAACGAATGGAACTCGGTTTCCGAATAATCCTCGTAGGGGGTAGTACATGAGGTTTGGAGCAAAAATTGAGGCGGCCCGTTATTTCGATTTCTTTTCATAATTTGTCTTTATGGATTTATGAAATTGTATTTGTAACACCCCCAGATCCGGGGTCGAGGATCCGGGTCGTCACGGTCTTTCTTTCCACAATATCACTTCACTTAATTAATAATAATAACCTTATGCTGTGACCCCACACTAACACACACCACAACCCGTTATAGTCTCAGAGATGAAATTTAAATAAGTACAAGTCTTTGAATCCACAATTTAAAAGTTATTACAACCCAAAATGATTACTTGATAAATTTACAGTTAATTGCCATTATCTGCCACAAGTTATAATTATACATAATTGATTCTCAAAAGTAGATGGTCTGATCTACAATAGATCTACCTCTGCAGCTATAGCAGCTACAACATCAACGGGAAGACGCGGGACGCTTCCCACGCGCTTGCGCTGGGTCTGCTGGAGTCTGGCCATCTTTCCTAACTGTTGTTGTGTGATGAAGAAATAAAGCAAGGGTGAGCAGCAAGCCCACCAAAATAATATGTATAATGATTTACAATATATGAGCCTACTCATAATACTCATGAAAGTCTTGGTCAAAAGAAATGAACCAAGTTTGATATCTTAATGCGATGAAGTCGCAAAATATTCAGTATATATACATATATACTTTTCAAAATATTGGAAGTCCTCTTCCATGCGTAATATACACAAAGTCCCAGTGTATAACTGTATAAAAAATATCGTTGCAAGGTGATCTCATATATCTAACCTTGTCTCAACGTTTTTCTGAAAATCTTTGTCATTCATAAGACAATTATTAATTAGATATAAGTTTAAAAGATGAGGTTACCAAATACCCCAATATACTTATATCTTTCCCAATACTACTTGAACTACCACCGTTCAAGTTATAACCAGTTTCAAAAGTTCATCCCACTGATGAGACCACAAGATAAGACTTGAATAGATTCAATCTTTGAAATATTATTGAATGAAAAAGTTATGAGATACTTTATTTAGTCCCGATATATATATATCCACATATATATATCTCTAAAACATTTCCTGGAACCTCTGTTATGTAAAGTATGAACAGAGTTGCAATATCCAATGAATTTGGAAGGAAAAGAAAACCTTTGGCATAAACCAGATATCTTGCTGATCAGGCAAAGATACCCATAAGTAACCTTTTCTACTAGTAGATGGACGAATTCCCCACTGGTCATCACCCTGGTCATAATTAAGACCTTATGCTGGACTGCCACTCAGCCACTTATGCATTTGATGGACTCCCACTGAGCCACTTACACTATCATGGACGCCCACTGCGCCCATGTTGCTTATGCCGACTCAATAGATGGACTTACTTCCCGAACGTTGGGTAAGTAATCAATTCATTTGCCAAAACTGCAACCTTGTTGCGAATATAAAATACACCACAGAGCCGGATTCCCCAGGTTTTGAACGAGTATTTAAATCCCCTTTAAAAAGGAAGATCTTAAATATAAAAATGAGTTTTGGGATCCGCTCTAACTTTTAAAAAAATCATTTTGAAGACTCGAAAACACTTTAAAGAGTGTTTGGAGTAAGGCTGATTTAATGAAGTAAATCAGTCCCCAGAATATTTAGAAAATGACTGAATATTATTATTTAAATAATATTCCCATAAAGAATAATCTTTATTTGAATAATCGAAAATAAGTTTGATTATTGAACATTATTCTTTAATAAAATAAAGAATATATCTCAGCAAATAATCGGAGTCATAGATCCTCAAATGAATATTCAAATAATATTCAATAAATAATATAAACTGAGTCATAAACCCTCGAATGAATATTCAAATAATATTCAATAAATAATATAAAAGGAGTCATAAGCCCTCGAATGAATATTCAAATAATATTCAAATAATAAAATAAACTGAGTCATAAGCCCTCGAATGAATATTCAAATAATATTCAATAAATAATATAAAAGGAGTCATAAGCCCTCGAATGAATATTCAAATAATATTCAAATAATAAAATAAACTGAGTCATAAGCCCTCGAATGAATATTCAAATAATATTCAAATAATAAAATAAACTGAGTCATAAGCCCTCGAATGAATATTCAAATAATATTCAAATAATAGAATAAAGGTATCGAATAAACCTTATTCGATCCATAGTTTTAAAAACTATATCCATATATATATATATATATATAAATATATATATATAATATACTCGGGAACATCGACTCCCGGTTTAGAAATATGTTCACCTTTTATCCCCTATACTAAGGGTATACGCAACTACTTGCTTATTTCTAGCATAGGTATTATGCAACTATAAGCATTGAAATCAACAGATAGATAACCAGATTACGAAACAGACATGCATATATACCATATTAGCATGCTCCAATATATCGCAAAATTTGCTAATAACAATCATGCAATATCACAAGATAATGCATATACATATATTTACATCACAACAACAGTATAACGGGTAGAAAACTTGCCTGAGCGACAGGGGGTTACGAATGGCTCGGGACGAGTCTGGTAACCTATAAGCAACAAGTAAGTTGGAATTAAACCAAAGTCACTTGTAAATCTATACTTTAACTAACTTAGACTCTAACGCTCGTTTTGCGCTCACTGATTCGCTTAAGTCACTCGGGTACCCTCGGCTCCACCATTTTTAATAATTTAACCTTTACGAGTTTTAAGGCGATTCCTTCGCGAGTGTCTTACCAACTGCCTAACACACTTACCATAAATGTTTCATACTTCAATTAGTCCTTTTTGGTCTTTAACCTATGTTTCAAAGTAAGGCGAGGGGAAATGTTTCGTTCGCGAAACGCCGTTACTTGAAACGGTCGTTTCTCCTAAACCGTGCATCGGAATCGAACGAACTACATATCAAAACGAAGCTCGTAACATGAGCTATCTAAACATGGCAGTGGTCATAATCTAGCAGGGGGTTCTAGGGTCCTAATGCTATGCACAAAAACAGTCCAAAGAAAATCGGACGTTACGACGGCTATGTTTACGCGATTTCCAATATTTTAAACCATTCAAATCCATTCCAAACCAACCTCAAATCCAACCTCAAATCCATCATACAACAAACATCCATCCTTATCACATCACAACAATCCCAACCAATTCAATTTAATCATCCATACTTATGCCTAAACTTAACTTAAATCATACTTAAGTTCTTTTAAATCAAAACCACAACATTTACCATTCCATTTCACTACCATTCCAAATCCCAAACTCTAAATCACAACAACAAGCTACAATATCATCCTACTAATCAAAATCATCTTATAATATATAGGAACCTAGGGTTTGGAGATGGTATACCTTCCTTGAAGCTTTTTAACACAACACAAGAGCTTTGAATGCCTAAAGAACCTTGATCCTTGCTTGTATAACCTTAATCTTTCATAAAAATTCAAGAAAACTAAAGTTATTTCTTGAAGGTTACTATTCACCATCTTCTTCCTTGATTTATTGGAAGAGATTGTGAAGGAATTAGGAGCTTAAACTTATAGCATATCCATATCTATGTACAAGGAAGCTTAGATAATTACCTTGTGATTTAACAATGCTTGGAACTTGATTTTTGATTTTTCTTCCTTTGAAAAAGATGAAAAGCCGAGAGCTTCAAGAACAAAGCCTTGGTTGCTTTTGATTTTTGATGAAAATGATTTTTGCTTGGCTTGGTTGCTTGGTTTTTGTGCTTGCTTTAGTCAATTACCTTCTTGCCCTTGAATTTGTGTGGTTCTCATTCAACCACACCTCCTTCCTTCCCATGTCATGCTTATATCATCCTCATGATGTCATCCTCCCTTCCTTGTCCTCTTTCTATTGGTTGGATGACATCATCCCCACTAATCCCCTTGATTAACTTCCTAATCGTTTGCCTAATGACCGCTGATCTGTTATACGGTTCGCTTAACTTTCGTTTTCGTTTATCGTTTGAGGGATCATACCCGGGATCTTATTACTTAGGTTCCCTTAACCTTTCTTAATATATTATATTCCTTTTATGATCCTCTCCTATAATCCTTTAATTTAAATCCTTTTTATCCTGTTACCTTTTTCTCAAATCTTTCCGTATCTAGTGTATTTCCGGGAAAAATCAAAGTGTTCGGATTTGGATTCTGACGATCTTTACATACACTTATATCCCATATAAAGTACTAATAAAATCTCAGAATATCCATATCAGAACCCCTACATAGTGTGGCATGAAAAGTTTTCTCATTCAGCAAAAACACTATTCATAAGGGTTTCAAAAATTTCCCAAAAATTGGGGTTATTACAGTCTCCCCTCCTTAAAAGGATTCCGTCCCGGAATCAGATAGAAAGTGAATAGGGATACTCTCTTAGCATTGCACTTTCTAACTCTCGAGTAAATTTTCCCACATTGTGGTTCTACCATCAAACTCTTACTAGTTTGATAACCCTTCTCCTAAGCACTCGTTCCTTTTTACTCTATACCCTTCCTGGTTGCTCCATATAGGTTACGTCTGGTTGCATGTCTATGCGCTCATATGCCCCTATTTGTCTGGCATCCGAATTACACTTCCTTAACATTGATACGTGGAACACGTTATGAACTTGCTACAGGTTCGGGGGTAGGGCTAGCTCCTATGCTAACTTCCCAAACGTCTTAATATATCCAAGGGTCCAACAAATTGTAGACTTAGCTTTTCTTTCTTTCCGAACCTCATGAATCCTTTCCAAGGGATACCTATAACATTACTAGGTCCCCTATTTCATACTCTTTATCCTTTCGTGTCAAATCAATATACTTATCATGTCCATCTTGGGCTACTACCAGCCGTCCTCTGATTAGATCTATCATATCCTTGGTCCTTTGGACTACTGCGGGTCCGAGCATCTTGCGCTCTACAACTTCATCCTAACATAAGGGAGATCGACATTGTCTTCCCTCAAGGATCTCATAAGGCGACATCTCGATAATGACATATGATCTATTGTCGTAAGATAACTCAATCCGCATTAAGTGATCATTCCAAATTCTTTCAAGTCTATTACACAGACTCTCATCATAACTTCTAATCATTAGAACTTTTGCTTCTCAATACCCATTCTTTTCCAGTTCATAATCGCTACTACCTTCCGTTCCTAATATTATACTAGTTATACTTTTGCTCGTTAGCGTTCTATAACCTTTTAATGACCACGACAACCTTAGTATCACGAATGTGTTTCCATTCCGCATACTACCACTACTTTATTACTCCTTTTTCAGTTGTTTCTATTTTCCAAAATTTGATCAATCAAATAGAAGTAAAGGAATTTGTTGAGAGATCACTATGATCATGAACACTTGTTATATCGCATAGTTAGTACAGAAGGTGGCCAGCCTTTAGTACTTGACAAGCAATTAAACAATAGCTGGTATCCTACTCGGCTTCTATCACACAGATAGATAGTCATTCGGCAATACCTCCCCTTCTGGAAGGGTTGTTCTTCTCAGCTTACATGAAATGAAAAGAAGAGAAAAGAACGAATTGAAGAGAATTGTATATTCATAAAAAAAAATTTATTGCCATAAAATATCTGGCTTGGAATCTACCTCTGAACTATAGAGGTTTGTCATAGGAGAACAAAACATATACGTATTTATATCAGCATCAAGCATTATAGCCTCGTATTTCCCATGCCTAAATATTTTCGCTATCCCGTCCATCATTCTATGGACCCACACTCTTCCTCGAGCTTATACATAATCACCTTTGAAACTCCCTCGACATCGAAAATCGAATCTGGGATCTCATTCTATACATCATCGTTACTAGAATTCTATGCTTGCACCGCAACCTTCCTCGTATAATAATACGACTCTCTATTGATAAGAAAGAATAATTATTCACTAGGTAGATACTCTACTTAATTAGTCTATCAATGATAACTTATACACTACCACGACCCGATTAGGGGTACTCAATCTCAACACCCATTCCAATACAACTCTCATGGTTGTAATCAGCTCACTACTCGCAGAATCATTGCTGCCTTACTATGGTCCACCACTGACCCACTGTAGTCATTCATTTCCCATGAAGTCTTAATAGCTAACCATACGGAGTCCATACATGTCGTATCGAATTCTTCTAAGGAGGTAACATGATCACCGTTCTTGATTCATGAAGAACACTCCTGATCCTGACGTACATTCATGACGTGAAGCAGATAAAATTGCAGAAGAGTTTCAATCAAAGCAACGATAGCAGGTTAATACCATTCTTAATCATATGCCTTCAATAGAAGACTTAACTCAAAGGTTTGTTTGGTCCTTTTTGAAACATGGTCCTGGCTTATCTCAAGATAGGACCTTCTAAGATAGATAGCCCGTTCATGGCGATTACACAATTTAAACCTTTACCAACTACTATTACGGTTGGGTATTGCACAGTCATCAGAAGGAATGTCAATTTTCCAAACCATAATTCAACCTTCACATTTTTAACCATCATCACTGTATTCTTTTGGCACACGCGCCTATAATTTTTCCTTTTACCGTTAAAGTGTCGGCCACCTCTTTGGCCTTTCCTGATAGTAATAGTTCCTTACAGTCAATGTCATTTTAACCACCTCCAAATAAATTTTCTACCTTATTTCAATCACAGCTTATGTGAAAATACTTTTCTTTAATATCTGATGAGTAAAAAAAAAAATTTCCATTTTTCCATAAGTTATCCCCTCAGTCTTTAGAGGTTAATCACTGTCATGACTGACTCTCAATCATAATTAGAACATCTTTTATCTTAAGTCCTAATTGCCCTGAACAATTTCGACCATTACTGGTTCGATCCATACTTTCTCGTGGTTTAACACGTGCCCCATTTGGCATCATTATAATTACGTCATATTTCCTTTATCCACATTTCTATTCTTGAGAATTTTGAATATTACCTTTTTCCTTATAAAACCTCTAAGGTTATCCTTCAATCGTTCCTCCTGTATTCCCTAGATACAGGGCATATCACAATACCATTTACTAATAGTAGAACCATTGTCTATATACTTCTGCAAAATTTCTCCACTGATTCTTAAAGGTTGTTGTTACCTTAACCCTTTCCCAATCATACTGTCAAAACTCATACTATCCCTATCAAGGGTGAAATGCCAACCTTTATGCATTCCCCTAGGATTCGTTTTAAGTTACCAATGTTCTATCCTTAATTCCACCTTTAAAAAGGTACAAGCATCCTTCCATGGATAAATAAAGTCATATATCCCTGATATGTGTATCTTATTCAATCATTCCCACCTCGATAGTAAATGCCTAATTTCACAATAACATCTGTATACAAAATGAGGTTAATCAAAATGGCCTCCAAAAGATAACAACGGTTATCCGCTTTTCTTGCCTAATCTGGTAACGATAACATGGATGTTCTGGAAGATATTGGTCGTGTTCAACGTGAACTTCTTCTTAATAATTCCTTATTTACTTTTGTTGTTTATCTCAACAGTCACCTCAATGTTGGGATACCTCCCATACCTGGCGTCTCCCTTTCTGGGTAACAAGCCACCGGTCTTACACTTCACCTTCTTGAAGGTCACTTCCTTCATCCAATTTTCTTAATTTCTTACTTTCTTGTGTCCTCAGTCTATCCGCGTCTCATTATTTATCCTTCGAATTATCTCAAGGTTTCCTCGAATCTTCCTAACTTACAGGGGATACAATATATGTATCTCTTATGCCTTCAACCATCAATTTTAAGTCATGGTGGGTCATCATCATCCTGACGATTACATACTTTTCTATTTCTATTGCTATGAGTCTTTAGGGTTTCCTCATACCCGACTCCCTTATCATACCTCAAACTCTTTTGCCTTTATATCCCTTTCCACTTCAGTTCCTTTTTATTTCCCTTTCTCTTATCATTATTTCATGAACCAACACAACATAAGCATTGATTTCAAACATCCCGTCATTCTGGATTCGTGTCCTTAGAACGAATCTTGACAACTTTTACAACTTAGATTCATAATTCATCATACTCGTCTGCCTTTGTTCTGGCTCTAAAGCTTTTACACTATCTTCATAACCTTGGGAAGTACTTTCCTGAAAACAATTGACTGAACTTAAATCAGTTTATCATAACCTCTGGCTCCGTACCTTTCTTGGTCTTTCACCAGCGGGTGGTCTCTCTCTTAGGAGGGTAAGTGACAAAAACAGTCTTTTGTGGTTCATCAATCATTTAGAATCTCAAATGATTCCTCTATTTCCTTTAGCCAGGCTCTTGCCTCGGCTGGGTCAGCTTGTTCCATGGAACTCTGAGAGCTTAGCAACTTAAACGTCTTGAAAGAATTTCTCACCGCATTGTTTCCTCAAGGTGGTGGTTGGGGATAATAGTCTAAGTTCTGTCTAGACTGGTCTATAAATTATCGTATAGGAGTACCATCTCGGGTCTCCTTTCCTTACTCGACTTTCTGTTTCCTTAGTATGAAATGTTTCAACCTTCTCCCATAATCGGGGTTATCTTATACATTAAAAACCTTGTTTTCCACTCTATTATATTATGGGTTCTTTCTTTCTTGATGGCAACCTCCCTGACTATCACATTCAGGGTTTGCCCTAAATCTTATTCCTCAAACTATGGCTCTCATCTAAGTTCTCATCCTTACACTCTTGAACTTTCGGAACCCAAATTCTATAGGAATACCTCATTATTCCCTTATCATCTTTCTCGATATTAATCTTTTATCTAATTGTTGGCTCTCTGCCTTCATTCATAACTTTTTCTGGCACAATATGATCTTTTCCAATAATTCGGGCTGTATTGCAATCTCAAACAACTTTTCGGTACCAGCTCCGGTTACCTTCACTTCTATTTCCATTTTCTCAAAATCTCTTATAAACTCTCCAAAAGGCATTATCATCTTGAGTCTCTCCTTTTTACTAAGGGCATCAGCCACCATATTGGCTTTCCCCGAATGATAAAGAATCTCCCAATCATTATTCTTGGTTAGCTCTAACTGCCTCTTCTGGCATATGTTGAGCTCTTTCTACGTAAGAATGTACTAGAGCACTTATGGCTTAGGTAATTCTCGCACTTCTCTCCATACAAGTAGTGCCTCCAATCTTTAGGGTAAAACTATTGCCACGAGCCTAAGTTCGTGGGCGGGGATATCGAATTTCATATTACCTTAATTGTCTTGACGCAGACGCGATTATCTTGTTGTGCTAAGAAGCACCCTAATTCCTTATGCGAAGCGTCACTTACAAATCACAAAATCTCCTTTTTCCATCCGGCAACGCCAGCATAGGGGCCATCACCAACCTCTGCTTCAGTTCTTGAAAGCTGTTCTCGCATTTCTTTGTCCATTCGAACTTCTCAGTCTTACGAGTAAGCCGCGTTAAAGGGGGCTACTATCTTTACAAACTTGAACGAACCTCCGGTAGTGATCGACCAATCCTACCTCTGGTAGTTGACCTAACCATGGTCATCAATTCATCAGTGGTCCTTTATCCATTCTTGTCAGGATCCTCCATGGGATCCTCCTCAGCAACTATCCCTTCTAGGACAACATCCTCAATATCAACATCATCCGGTCCTGCGTTAGGACGCTCTATCGGATCCACAATCCGATCTCCAATTAGTAATAAAACATCATCGCGCTGTTGCTCCTCAACCTCAGGGTTCGGAGTCCCGCTACCATATACGATAACGAACTACGCTCCTATCACGATATTTATAAGGGTTCCCATAAGGGTTTTAACTGTCAGTACTACGTTAGGTAGCCCGACTATGAACTTGGCAAGAGTTCTTATTATCTTAGTTAACTTATTATCTTAACGTCACATCATCTCCAAGGTTTATAACGCTTAGCTCTGATACCATTTCTGTAACACCCCCAGATCCGGGGTCGAGGATCCGGGTCGTCACGGTCTTTCTTTCCACAATATCACTTCACTTAATTAATAATAATAACCTTATGCTGTGACCCCACACTAACACACACCACAACCCGTTATAGTCTCAGAGATGAAATTTAAATAAGTACAAGTCTTTGAATCCACAATTTAAAAGTTATTACAACCCAAAATGATTACTTGATAAATTTACAGTTAATTGCCATTATCTGCCACAAGTTATAATTATACATAATTGATTCTCAAAAGTAGATGGTCTGATCTACAATAGATCTACCTCTGCAGCTATAGCAGCTACAACATCAACGGGAAGACGCGGGACGCTTCCCACGCGCTTGCGCTGGGTCTGCTGGAGTCTGGCCATCTTTCCTAACTGTTGTTGTGTGATGAAGAAATAAAGCAAGGGTGAGCAGCAAGCCCACCAAAATAATATGTATAATGATTTACAATATATGAGCCTACTCATAATACTCATGAAAGTCTTGGTCAAAAGAAATGAACCAAGTTTGATATCTTAATGCGATGAAGTCGCAAAATATTCAGTATATATACATATATACTTTTCAAAATATTGGAAGTCCTCTTCCATGCGTAATATACACAAAGTCCCAGTGTATAACTGTATAAAAAATATCGTTGCAAGGTGATCTCATATATCTAACCTTGTCTCAACGTTTTTCTGAAAATCTTTGTCATTCATAAGACAATTATTAATTAGATATAAGTTTAAAAGATGAGGTTACCAAATACCCCAATATACTTATATCTTTCCCAATACTACTTGAACTACCACCGTTCAAGTTATAACCAGTTTCAAAAGTTCATCCCACTGATGAGACCACAAGATAAGACTTGAATAGATTCAATCTTTGAAATATTATTGAATGAAAAAGTTATGAGATACTTTATTTAGTCCCGATATATATATATATCCACATATATATCTCTAAAACATTTCCTGGAACCTCTGTTATGTAAAGTATGAACAGAGTTGCAATATCCAATGAATTTGGAAGGAAAAGAAAACCTTTGGCATAAACCAGATATCTTGCTGATCAGGCAAAGATACCCATAAGTAATCTTTTCTACTAGTAGATGGACGAATTCCCCACTGGTCATCACCCTGGTCATAATTAAGACCTTATGCTGGACTGCCACTCAGCCACTTATGCATTTGATGGACTCCCACTGAGCCACTTACACTATCATGGACGCCCACTGCGCCCATGTTGCTTATGCCGACTCAATAGATGGACTTACTTCCCGAACGTTGGGTAAGTATTCAATTCATTTGCCAAAACTGCAACCTTGTTGCGAATATAAAATACACCACAGAGCCGGATTCCCCAGGTTTTGAACGAGTATTTAAATCCCCTTTAAAAAGGAAGATCTTAAATATAAAAATGAGTTTTGGGATCCGCTCTAACTTTTAAAAAAATCATTTTGAAGACTCGAAAACACTTTAAAGAGTGTTTGGAGTAAGGCTGATTTAATGAAGTAAATCAGTCCCCAGAATATTTAGAAAATGACTGAATATTATTATTTAAATAATATTCCCATAAAGAATAATCTTTATTTGAATAATCGAAAATAAGTTTGATTATTGAACATTATTCTTTAATAAAATAAAGAATATATCTCAGCAAATAATCGGAGTCATAGATCCTCAAATGAATATTCAAATAATATTCAATAAATAATATAAACTGAGTCATAAACCCTCGAATGAATATTCAAATAATATTCAATAAATAATATAAAAGGAGTCATAAGCCCTCGAATGAATATTCAAATAATATTCAAATAATAAAATAAACTGAGTCATAAGCCCTCGAATGAATATTCAAATAATATTCAATAAATAATATAAAAGGAGTCATAAGCCCTCGAATGAATATTCAAATAATATTCAAATAATAAAATAAACTGAGTCATAAGCCCTCGAATGAATATTCAAATAATATTCAAATAATAAAATAAACTGAGTCATAAGCCCTCGAATGAATATTCAAATAATATTCAAATAATAGAATAAAGGTATCGAATAAACCTTATTCGATCCATAGTTTTAAAAACTATATCCATATATATATATATATATATATATAAATATATATATATAATATACTCGGGAACATCGACTCCCGGTTTAGAAATATGTTCACCTTTTATCCCCTATACTAAGGGTATACGCAACTACTTGCTTATTTCTAGCATAGGTATTATGCAACTATAAGCATTGAAATCAACAGATAGATAACCAGATTACGAAACAGACATGCATATATACCATATTAGCATGCTCCAATATATCGCAAAATTTGCTAATAACAATCATGCAATATCACAAGATAATGCATATACATATATTTACATCACAACAACAGTATAACGGGTAGAAAACTTGCCTGAGCGACTGGGGGTTACGAATGGCTCGGGACGAGTCTGGTAACCTATAAGCAACAAGTAAGTTGGAATTAAACCAAAGTCACTTGTAAATCTATACTTTAACTAACTTAGACTCTAACGCTCGTTTTGCGCTCACTGATTCGCTTAAGTCACTCGGGTACCCTCGGCTCCACCATTTTTAATAATTTAACCTTAGTTTTAAGGCGATTCCTTCGCGAGTGTCTTACCAACTGCCTAACACACTTACCATAAATGTTTCATACTTCAATTAGTCCTTTTTGGTCTTTAACCTATGTTTCAAAGTAAGGCGAGGGGAAATGTTTCGTTCGCGAAACGCCGTTACTTGAAACGGTCGTTTCTCCTAAACCGTGCATCGGAATCGAACGAACTACATATCAAAACGAAGCTCGTAACATGATCTATCTAAACATGGCAGTGGTCATAATCTAGCAGGGGGTTCTAGGGTCCTAATGCTATGCACAAAAACAGTCCAAAGAAAATCGGACGTTACGACGGCTATGTTTACGCGATTTCCAATATTTTAAACCATTCAAATCCATTCCAAACCAACCTCAAATCCAACCTCAAATCCATCATACAACAAACATCCATCCTTATCACATCACAACAATCCCAACCAATTCAATTTAATCATCCATACTTATGCCTAAACTTAACTTAAATCATACTTAAGTTCTTTTAAATCAAAACCACAACATTTACCATTCCATTTCACTACCATTCCAAATCCCAAACTCTAAATCACAACAACAAGCTACAATATCATCCTACTAATCAAAATCATCTTATAATATATAGGAACCTAGGGTTTGGAGATGGTATACCTTCCTTGAAGCTTTTTAACACAACACAAGAGCTTTGAATGCCTAAAGAACCTTGATCCTTGCTTGTATAACTTTAATCTTTCATAAAAATTCAAGAAAACTAAAGTTATTTCTTGAAGGTTACTATTCACCATCTTCTTCCTTGATTTATTGGAAGAGATTGTGAAGGAATTAGGAGCTTAAACTTATAGCATATCCATATCTATGTACAAGGAAGCTTAGATAATTACCTTGTGATTTAACAATGCTTGGAACTTGATTTTTGATTTTTCTTCCTTTGAAAAAGATGAAAAGCCGAGAGCTTCAAGAACAAAGCCTTGGTTGCTTTTGATTTTTGATGAAAATGATTTTTGCTTGGCTTGGTTGCTTGGTTTTTGTGCTTGCTTTAGTCAATTACCTTCTTGCCCTTGAATTTGTGTGGTTCTCATTCAACCACACCTCCTTCCTTCCCATGTCATGCTTATATCATCCTCATGATGTCATCCTCCCTTCCTTGTCCTCTTTCTATTGGTTGGATGACATCATCCCCACTAATCCCCTTGATTAACTTCCTAATCGTTTGCCTAATGACCGTTGATCTGTTATACGGTTCGCTTAACTTTCGTTTTCGTTTATCGTTTGAGGGATCATACCCGGGATCTTATTACTTAGGTTCCCTTAACCTTTTTTAATATATTATATTCCTTTTATGATCCTCTCCTATAATCCTTTAATTTAAATCCTTTTTATCCTGTTACCTTTTTCTCAAATCTTTCCGTATCTAGTGTATTTCCGGGAAAAATCAAAGTGTTCGGATTTGGATTCTGACGATCTTTACATACACTTATATCCCATATAAAGTACTAATAAAATCTCAGAATATCCATATCAGAACCCCTACATAGTGTGGCATGAAAAGTTTTCTCATTCAGCAAAAACACTATTCATAAGGGTTTCAAAAATTTCCCAAAAATTGGGGTTATTACAGTATTTGCGTCCATTCGGGGTCGTCCGGAAGTGAATCGGAGCTGAAACGAATGAAACTCGATTTTCGAATAATCCTCATAGGGGGGTAGTACACAAGGTCTGGAGCAAAGATTAAGGCGACCTGTTTTTTCGATTTCTTTTCATAATTTGTCCCTATGGATTTATGAAATTGCATTCGCGTCCATTCGGGGTCGTCCGGGAGTAAATCGGAGCTGAAACGAATGGAACTCGGTTTCCGAATGATTCTCGTAGGGGTTATTACACTGGGTCTGGAGCAAAAATTGAGGCGGCCCGTTTTTTTGATTTCTTTTCATAATTTGTCCCTATGGATTTATGAAATTGCATTCGAGTCCATTCGGGGTCGTGCAGAAGTGAATCGGAACTGAAACGAATGAAACTCGGTTTCCGAATAATCCTCGTAGGGGGTAGTACACGAGGTCTGGAGCAAAAATTGAGGCGGCCTATTTTTTCAATTTATTTTCATAATTTGTCCCTATGGATTTATGAAATTGCATTTGCGTCCATTCGGGGTCGTCCGGGAGTGAATCGGAGCTGAAACTAATGGAACTCGGTTTCCGAATAATCCTCGTAGGGGTAGTACACGAGGTTTGGAGCAAAAATTGAGGCGGCCCATTTTTTCGATTTCTTTTCATAGTTTGTCCCTATGGATTTATGAAATTGCATTCGCGTCCATTCGGGGTCATCCGGAAGCGAATCGGAGCTGAAACGATTGAAACTCGGTTTCCGAATAATCCTCATAGGGGGTAGTACACGAGGTCTGGAGCAAAAATTAAGGTGACCAGTTTTTTCGATTTCTTGTCATAATTTATCCCTATGGATTTATGAAATTGCATTCGCGTCCATTCGGGGTCGTCCGGGAGTAAATCGGAGCTGAAACGAATGGAACTCGGTTTCCGAATAATCCTCGTAGGGGGTAGTACACTGGGTCGGGAGCAAAAATTGAGGCGGCCCGTTTTTTCGATTTCTTTTCATAATTTGTCCCTATGGATTTATGAAATTGCATTCGCGTCCATTCGGGGTCGTCCGGGAGTGAATCGGAGCTGAAACGAATGGAACTCGGTTTCCGAATAATCCTCGTAGGGGGTAGTACACGCGGTTTGGAGCAAAAATTGAGGCGGCCCATTTTTTCGGTTTATTCTTATAATTTGTCCCTATGGATTTATGAAACTGCATTCGCGTCCATTCGGGGTCGTCCGGAAGTGAATCGGAGCTGAAACGAATGAAACTCGGTTTCCGAATAATCCTCATAGGGGGTAGTACACAAGTTCTGGAGCAAAGATTAAGGCGACCTGTTTTTTTCAAATTCTTTTCATAA
>NW_027419947.1:0-2628 GCF_009905375.1 Apium graveolens
TCCAACCGTATGGATGTTAAGATATATCAATTTTAGTCATACGAAAAATTATTAAAAAATTTGAAATTCATCTTGCATGTCAGGATTATAAAAATCTTGGTAAAAGTACACTCCCGAAAACGAGACTCGTTCCCGATTTACAAGATTAATTTTAAATAATTTTTCGACGATCCATACACACGGATGTTAAGATATATCAATTTTAGTCCTATTAAAAAATTATTAAAAAAATTGAAATTCATCTTGCATGACTGGATTAAAAAAATCTAGGAAAAGTACCACCCCCGACAACGAGACTCGTTCCCGATTTACAAGAAAATATTTAAAATGATTTTTTCGACGATCCAACCATACAGATGTTAAGATATATCAATTTTAGTCATATGAAAAATTATTAAAAATTTTGAAATTAATCTTGCATGTCAGGATTAGAAAAATCTATTAAGAGTCCACTCCCAACAAAGTGTCTCGTTCCCGATTTACAAGAATATTAGTTAAAATGATTTTTCGAAGATCCAATTGTACGGATGTTAAGATATATCAATTTTAGTCATATGAAAAAATTTATTAAAAATTTGAAATCATCTTGCATGTCAGGATTATAAAAATCTAGTAAAAGTACCACTCCAACAACGAGACTCGTTCCCGATTTACAGGATTAATTTTTAAAATGATTTTTTCGACGATCCAACCGTATGGATGTTAAGATATATCAATTTTAGTCATATGAAAAAATATTAAAAAATTTGAAATTCATCTTGCATGTGAGGATTATAAAAATCTAGTAAAAGTACCATTCCCAACAACGAGACTCGTTCCCGATTTACAAGATTAATTTTTTAAAATGATTTTTTCGACGATCCAACCGCACGGATGTTAAGGATATATCAATTTTAGTCCTATTAAAAAATTATTAAGAGATTTGAAATTCATCTTGCATGACTAGATTAAAAAAATCTAGGAAAAGTACCACTCCAACAACGAGACTCGTTCCCGATTTACAAGATTAATATTTAAAATGATTTTTTCGATGATCCAACCGTACAGATGTTAAGATATATCAATTTTAGTCATATGAAAAAATTATGAAAAAATTTGAAATTCATCTTGCATGTCAGGATTATAAAAATCTAGTAAAAGTACCACTCCCAACAATGACACTTGTTCCCGATTTACAAGATTAATTTTAAAATGATTTTTTCGACGATCCAACCGTATGGATGTTAAGATATATCAATTTTAGTCATATGAAAAATGTTGGGTTCCGAAGGCATAAAACGCAGCGGATAAACGTAAATAAAACAAAAATTCGAAACCCAAAAACAGGATCCATGTATAATTATGGGCAGATTATGGAGATAACGAATCATACCTTTCAAGAGATTAACTTTTACGAACTCAACGGAGATCCTAGCTATCACGCTTTGTGTCTACCTCTCGGAGAAACACCTCTATGGTATCCACACGAGCACCTTCAAGAACGTCTCACGAACTTGACTACGGAATGGATGTACTAGCCTCTTCTTGACGATCTGAATTGCCTCTGCCTCTTTGCTGCTAGGGTTTTCTTAAAAAACGTTCAAACCTCTTTAACCTCTCATTATCTATTATAATGACTGATTAAAAAGGCCCATAATAGCAAAGCCCAACCCTAGTAGGTATTGGATTAAATAATAAATGAATTTCTATTATTTAATTAATAACAAGTCATACTTAATTATTATGGGCAAAAACATTCCTTTTAATTCGAATATATTATCTCAATTAAGTCTTACTTAATTATAATAAAATTCAATAATCATCAATTAATTTAAATCCATAATTTAAATTAACTATTCCATTAAGTGCTCTATTTGTGCGACCCTATAGGCTATTATTTAATTGGCAATAATTTTATTCTCTAATAAAATTATAAACCAATGAGGTATCTAGTAAACATCATTGTTACCCAATTAACAATAATTAAATCGTGATTAGATAAAACCTTTCGTGATTAATGTTTTTTCCGTTGTAATATAATCCCTTTAACCATACATATTATAGATTAAACTCGGGCATGTATTTAGTCATCCTCTTCAACATTAATCTGGGTTTACTTGATGCATGAGTAGATATTGAAACAAATCATTATTTGAGCATGGCCATGCTTTTATAATCTCCTCAATCAAGAGGCCAATAATATCTCCTAATTATAGGAGGGTTAAATCCTTATCTATCATTCATATTTCTCATACGATCATGATATACCCGATGTCCACTTTTATCATCACCCGATCAAAAGTAACTTTTAATGTAGCAAAGTATAATCCTCGTATAGAAATATAATGATTTCAAGTCAAAGGATCATTACACCATTTCACTGTGAGTCTTTCTTATGACTTTATTAAACATGAAGAATCTCACTGTGGGTCTGCCAGTACATGTACTCTCACATGTACCTATGTATTGACTTCAGTATCCCCATACTTATAACCAATGAGAGTGGTTATCTTGTCAAACAACATATTCTATCTATGTATTATTTTGTCCTATATAATAATATCGACTAGGGACCTTAAGAATATGATATATAATAATTCAAGTCAAGTCATGACTTACTATACAACTTGTATCAGACTAAGGACCTTG
>NW_027419948.1:0-23106 GCF_009905375.1 Apium graveolens
TCTTTTCATAATTTGTCCCTATGGATTTAGCATTGCATTCGCGTCCATTGGGTCCTGGAGTGAATCTGAGCTGAAACGAATGGAACTCCTTTCGAATAATCCTCGTAGGGGTAGTACACGAGGTATGGAGCAAAAATTGAGATGACCTTTTTTTGGATTTCTTTTCATAATTTGTCCCTATGGATTTATGAAATTGCATTCTTGTCCATTCGGAGTCGTCCGGGAGTCAATCGGAGCTGAAACGAATGGAACTCGATTTCCGAATAATCCTCGTAGGGTAGTACACGAGGTCTGGAGCAAAATTATGGCGGCCCATTTTTGGATTTCTTTTCATAATTTGTCCCTATGGATTTATGAAATTGCATTCGCGTCCATTCGGGGTCATCGGGAGTGAATCGGAGCTAAAACGAATGAACTCGGTTTCCGAATAATCCTCGTAGGGGGTAGTGCACGAGGTTGGAGAAAAAATTGAGGTGCCCCATTTTTTGGATTTTTTTCATAATTTGTCCCAATGGATTTATGAAATTGCATTCGCATCCATTCGGGGTCGTTCGGGAGTGAATCGGAGCTGAAACGAATGGAACTCAGTTTCCGAATAATCCTCGTAGGGGGTAGTACACGAGGTCTGGAGCAAAAATTGAGGCGGCCCATTTTTTCGATTTCTTTTCATAATTTGTCCCTATGGATTTATGAAACTACATTCGCGTCCATTCGGGGTCGTCCGGGAGTGAATCGGAGCTGAAACGAATGGAACTTGGTTTCCCAATAATCCTCGTAGGGGGTAGTACACGAGGTATGGAGCAAAAATTGAGGCGGCCCGTTTTTTCGATTTCTTTTCATAATTTGTCCCTATGGATTTATGCATTTGCATTCGCGTCCATTCGGGGTCGTCCGGGAGTGAATCGGAGCTGAACGAATGCAACTCGGTTTTCGAATAATCCTCGTATGGGTAGTACACGAGGTATGGAGCAAAAATTGAGGCGGCCCATTTTTTCGATTTCTTTCATAATTTGTCCCTATGGATTTATGAAATTGCATTTGCGCCCATTCGGGTCGTCCGGGAGGGAATCGGAGCTGAAACGAATGGAACTCGGTTTCCGAATAATCTTCGTAGGGGGTAGTGCACGAGGTATGGAGCAAAAATTGAGGCGGCCCGTTTTTTCGATTTCTTTTCATAATTTGTCCCTATGGATTTATGAAATTGCATTCGCGTCCATTTGGGGTCATCCAGGAGTGAATCGGAGCTGAAACGAATGGAACTCGGTTTTCGAATAAACCTCGTAAGGGGTAGTACACGAGGTCTGGAGCAAAAATTGAGGCGGCCCATTTTTTTCAATTTCTTTTCATAATTTGTCCCTATGGATTTATGCATTTGCATTCGCGTCCATTCGGGGTCGTCCGGGAGTGAATCTGAGCTAAAACGAATGGAACTCCTTTTCCGAATAATCCTAGTAGGGGGTAGTACACGAGGTATGGAGCAAAAATTAAGGCGGCCCGTTTTTTAAATTTCTTTTCATAATTTGTCCCCATGGATTTATGAAATTGCATTCGCGTCCATTTGGGGTCATCCAGGAGTGAATCGGAGCTGAAACGAATGGAACTCGGTTTTCGAATAAACCTCGTAAGGGGTAGTACACGAGGTCTGGAGCAAAAATTGAGGCGGCCCATTTTTTTCGATTTATGTTCATAATTTATCCCTATGGATTTATGCATTTGCATTCGCGTCCATTCGGGGTCGTTCGGGAGTGAATCTGAGCTGAAACGAATGGAATTCCTTTTCCGAATAATCCTCGTAGGGGGTAGTACACGAGGTATGGAGCAAAAATTGAGGCGGCCCATTTTTTTGATTTCTTTTCATAATTTGTCCCCATGGATTTATGAAATTGCATTCGCGTCCATTCGGGGTCATCCGGGAGTGAATCGGAGCTGAAACGAATGGAACTTGGTTTCCCAATAATCCTCGTAGGGGGTAGTACACGAGGTATGGAGCAAAAATTGAGGCGGCCCATTTTTTCGATTTCTTTTCATAATTTGTCCCTATGGATTTATGCATTTGCATTCGCGTCCATTCGGGGTCGTCCGGGAGTGAATCGGAGCTGAAACGAATGCAACTCGGTTTTCGAATAATCCTCGTATGGGTAGTACACGAGGTATGGAGCAAAAATTGAGGCGGCCCATTTTTTCGATTTCTTTTCATAATTTGTCCCTATGGATTTATGAAATTGCATTTGCGCCCATTCGGGTCGTCCGGGAGGGAATCGGAGCTGAAACGAATGGAACTCGGTTTCCGAATAATCTTCGTAGGGGGTAGTGCACGAGGTATGGAGCAAAAATTGAGGCGGCCCGTTTTTCGATTTCTTTTCATAATTTGTCCCTATGGATTTATGAAATTGCATTCGCGTCCATTTGGGGTCATCCAGGAGTGAATCGGAGCTGAAACGAATGGAACTCGGTTTTCGAATAAACCTCGTAAGGGGTAGTACACGAGGTCTGGAGCAAAAATTGAGGCGGCCCATTTTTTTCAATTTATTTTCATAATTTGTCCCTATGGATTTATGCATTTGCATTCGCGTCCATTCGGGGTCGTCCGGGAGTGAATCTGAGCTAAAACGAATGGAACTCCTTTTCCGAATAATCCTAGTAGGGGGTAGTACACGAGGTATGGAGCAAAAATTAAGGCGGCCCGTTTTTTCAATTTCTTTTCATAATTTGTCCCCATGGATTTATGAAATTGCATTCGCGTCCATTTGGGGTCATCCAGGAGTGAATCGGAGCTGAAACGAATGGAACTCGGTTTTCGAATAAACCTCGTAAGGGGTAGTACACGAGGTCTGGAGCAAAAATTGAGGCGGCCCATTTTTTTCGATTTATGTTCAAAATTTATCCCTATGGATTTATGCAATTGCATTCGCGTCCATTCGGGGTCGTCCGGGAGTGAATCTGAGCTGAAACGAATGGAACTCCTTTTCCGAATAATCCTCGTAGGGGGTAGTACACGAGGTATGGAGCAAAAATTGAGGCGGCCCATTTTTTTGATTTCTTTTCATAATTTGTCCCCATGGATTTATGAAATTGCATTCGCGTCCATTCGGGGTCATCCGGGAGTGAATCGGAGATGAAACGAATGGAACTCCATTTCCGAATAATCCTTGTAGGGGGTAGTACACGAGGTATGGAGCGAAAATTGAGGCGGCCCGTTTTTTCGATTTCTTTTCATAATTTGTCCCTATGGATTTATGAAATTGCATTCGAGTCCATTCGGGGTCATCCGGGAGTGAATCGGAGCTAAAACGAATGAAACTCGGTTTCCGAATAATCCTCGTAGGGGGTAGTGCACGAGGTTTGGAGCAAAAATTGAGGCGGTCCATTTTTTGGATTTTTTTTCATAATTTGTCCCAATGGATTTATGAAATTGCATTCGCATCCATTCGGGGTCGTTCGGGAGTGAATCGGAGCTGAAACGAATGGAACTCAGTTTCCGAATAATCCTCGTAGGGGGTAGTACACGAGGTCTGGAGCAAAAATTGAGGCGGCCCATTTTTTCGATTTCTTTTCATAATTTGTCCCTATGGATTTATGAAATTACATTCGCGTCCATTCGGGGTCATCCGGGAGTGAATCGGAGCTGAAACGAATGGAACTTGGTTTCCCAATAATCCTCGTAGGGGGTAGTACACGAGGTATGGAGCAAAAATTGAGGCGGCCCATTTTTTTCGATTTCTTTTCATAATTTGTCCCTATGGATTTATGCATTTGCATTCGCGTCCATTCGGGGTCGTCCGGGAGTGAATCGGAGCTGAAACGAATGCAACTCGGTTTGCGAATAATCCTCGTAGGGGTAGTACACGAGGTATGGAGCAAAAATTGAGGTGGCCCATTTTTTCGATTTCTTTTCATAATTTGTCCCTATGGATTTATGAAATTGCATTTGCGCCCATTCGGGTCGTCCGGGAGTGAATCGGAGCTGAAACGAATGGAACTCGGTTTCTGAATAATCTTCGTAGGGGGTAGTGCACGAGGTATGGAGCAAAAATTGAGGCGGCCTGTTTTTTCGATTTCTTTTCATAATTTGTCCCTATGGATTTATGAAATTGCATTCGCGTCCATTTGGGGTCATCCAGGAGTGAATCGGAGCTGAAACGAATGGAACTCGGTTTTCGAATAAACCTCGTAAGGGGTAGTACACGAGGTCTGGAGCAAAAATTGAGGCGGCCCATTTTTTTCAATTTCTTTTCATAATTTGTCCCTATGGATTTATGCATTTGCATTCGCGTCCATTCGGGGTCGTCCGGGAGTGAATCTCAGCTGAAACGAATGGAACTCCTTTTCCGAATAATCCTAGTAGGGGGTAGTACACGAGGTATGGAGCAAAAATTAAGGCGGCCCCTTTTTTTCAATTTCTTTTCATAATTTGTCCCCATGGATTTATGAAATTGCATTCGCGTCCATTTGGGGTCATCCAGGAGTGAATCGGAGCTGAAACGAATGGAACTCGGTTTTCGAATAAACCTCGTAAGGGGTAGTACACGAGGTCTGGAGCAAAAATTGAGGCGGCCCATTTTTTTCGATTTCTGTTCATAATTTGTCCCTATGGATTTATGCATTTGCATTCGCGTCCATTCGGGGTCGTCCGGGAGTGAATCGGAGCTGAAACGAATGGAACTCCTTTTCCGAATAATCCTCGTAGGGGGTAGTACACGAGGTATGGAGCAAAAATTGAGGCGGCCCATTTTTTTCGATTTCTTTTCATAATTTGTCCCTATGGATTTATGAAATTGCATTCGCGTCCATTCGGGGTCAGTCCGGGAGTGAATCGGAGCTGAAACGAATGGAACTTCGGTTTCCGAATAATCCTCGTAGGGGGTAGTACACGAGGTATGGAGCAAAAATTGAGGCGGCCCATTTTTTCGATTTCTTTTCATAATTTGTCCCTATGGATTTATGAATTGCATTCGCGTCCATTCGGGGTCGTCCGGGAGTGAATCGGAGCTGAAACGAATGGAACTCGGTTTCGAATAATCCTCGTATGGGTAGTACACGAGGTATGGAGCAAAAATTGAGGCGGCCCATTTTTTCGATTTCTTTTCATAATTTGTCCCTATGGATTTATGAAATTGCATTTGCGCCCATTCGGGTCGTCCGGGAGTGAATCGGAGCTGAAACGAATGGAACTCGGTTTCCGAATAATCTTCGTAGGGGGTAGTGCACGAGGTATGGAGCAAAAATTGAGGCGGCCCGTTTTTTCGATTTCTTTTCATAATTTGTCCCTATGGATTTATGAAATTGCATTCGCGTCCATTTGGGGTCATCCAGGAGTGAATCGGAGCTGAAACGAATGGAACTCGGTTTTCGAATAAACCTCGTAAGGGGTAGTACACGAGGTCTGGAGCAAAAATTGAGGCGGCCCATTTTTTTCAATTTCTTTTCATAATTTGTCCCTATGGATTTATGCATTTGCATTCTCGTCCATTCGGGGTCGTCCGGGAGTGAATCTGAGCTAAAACGAATGGAACTCCTTTTCCGAATAATCCTAGTAGGGGGTAGTACACGAGGTATGGAGCAAAAATTGAGGCGGCCCGTTTTTTCAATTTCTTTTCATAATTTGTCCCTATGGATTTATGAAATTGCATTCGCGTCCATTTGGGGTCATCCAGGAGTGAATCGGAGCTGAAACGAATGGAACTCGGTTTTCGAATAATCCTCGTAAGGGGGTAGTACACGAGGTCTGGAGCAAAAATTGAGGCGGCCCATTTTTTTCGATTTCTGTTCAATAATTTATCCCTATGGATTTATGAATTGCATTCGCGTCCATTCGGGGTCGTCCGGGAGTGAATCTGAGCTGAAACGAATGGAACTCCTTTTCCGAATAATCCTCGTAGGGGGTAGTACACGAGGTATGGAGCAAAAATTGAGGCGGCCCATTTTTTTGATTTCTTTTCATAATTTGTCCCTATGGATTTATGAAATTGCATTCGCGTCCATTCGGGGTCATCCGGGAGTGAATCGGAGCTGAAACGAATGGAACTCGATTTCCGAATAATCCTCGTAGGGGGTAGTACACGAGGTCTGGAGCGAAAAATTGAGGCGGCCCTATTTTTTCGATTTCTTTTCATAATTTGTCCCTATGGATTTATGAAATTGCATTCGAGTCCATTCGGGGTCAGTCCGGGAGTGAATCGGAGCTGAAACGAATGAAACTCGGTTTCCGAATAATCCTCGTAGGGGGTAGTAGCACGAGGTTTGGAGCAAAAATTGAGGCGGTCCATTTTTTGGATTTTTTTCATAATTTGTCCCAATGGATTTATGAAATTGCATTCGCATCCATTCGGGGTCGTTCGGGAGTGAATCGGAGCTGAAACGAATGGAACTCAGTTTCCGAATAATCCTCGTAGGGGGTAGTACACGAGGTCTGGAGCAAAAATTGAGGCGGCCCATTTTTTCGATTTCTTTTCATAATTTGTCCCTATGGATTTATGAAATTACATTCGCGTCCATTCGGGGTCAGTCCGGGAGTGAATCGGAGCTGAAACGAATGGAACTTGGTTTCCCAATAATCCTCGTAGGGGGTAGTACACGAGGTATGGAGCAAAAATTGAGGCGGCCCATTTTTTCGATTTCTTTTCATAATTTGTCCCTATGGATTTATGCATTTGCATTCGCGTCCATTCGGGGTCGTCCGGGAGTGAATCGGAGCTGAAACGAATGCAACTCGGTTTTCGAATAATCCTCGTAGGGGTAGTACACGAGGTATGGAGCAAAAATTGAGGTGGCCCATTTTTTTCGATTTCTTTTCATAATTTGTCCCTATGGATTTATGAAATTGCATTTGCGCCCATTCGGGTCGTCCGGGAGTGAATCGGAGCTGAAACGAATGGAACTCGGTTTCTGAATAATCTTCGTAGGGGGTAGTGCACGAGGTATGGAGCAAAAATTGAGGCGGCCCTGTTTTTTCGATTTCTTTTCATAATTTGTCCCTATGGATTTATGACATTGCATTCGCGTCCATTTGGGGTCATCCAGGAGTGAATCGGAGCTGAAACGAATGGAACTCGGTTTTCGAATAAACCTCGTAAGGGGTAGTACACGAGGTCTGGAGCAAAAATTGAGGCGGCCCATTTTTTTCAATTTCTTTTCATAATTTGTCCCTATGGATTTATGCATTTGCATTCGCGTCCATTCGGGGTCGTCCGGGAGTGAATCTCAGCTGAAACGAATGGAACTCCTTTTCCGAATAATCCTAGTAGGGGGTAGTACACGAGGTATGGAGCAAAAATTAAGGCGGCCCGTTTTTTCAATTTCTTTTCATAATTTGTCCCCATGGATTTATGAAATTGCATTCGCGTCCATTTGGGGTCATCCAGGAGTGAATCGGAGCTGAAACCAATGGAACTCGGTTTTCGAATAAACCTCATAAGGGGTAGTACACGAGGTCTGGAGCAAAAATTGAGGCGGCCCATTTTTTTCGATTTCTTTTCATAATTTGTCCCTATGGATTTATGCATTTGCATTCGCGTCCATTCGGGGTCGTCCGGGAGTGAATCTGAGCTGAAACGAATGGAACTCCTTTTCCGAATAATCCTCGTAGGGGGTAGTACACGAGGTATGGAGCAAAAATTGAGACGACCTGTTTTTTAGATTTCTTTTCATAATTTGTCCCTATGGATTTATGAAATTGCATTCGTGTCCATTCGGAGTCGTCCGGGAGTCAATCGGAGCTGAAACGAATGGAACTCGATTTCCGAATAATCCTCGTAGGGTAGTACACGAGGTCTGGAGCAAAATTTAAGGCGGCCCATTTTTGGATTTCTTTTCATAATTTGTCCCTATGGATTTATGAAATTGCATTCGCGTCCATTCGGGGTCATCCGGGAGTGAATCGGAGATGAAACGAATGGAACTCCATTTCCGAATAATCCTTGTAGGGGGTAGTACACGAGGTATGGAGCGAAAATTGAGGCGGCCCGTTTTTTCGATTTCTTTTCATAATTTGTCCCTATGGATTTATGAAATTGCATTCGCGTCCATTCGGGGTCATCCGGGAGTGAATCGGAGCTAAAACGAATGGAACTCGGTTTTCCGAATAATCCTCGTAGGGGTAGTACACGAGGTCTGGAGCAAAAATTGAGGCGGCCCATTTTTTGGATTTTTTTTCATAATTTGTCCCAATGGATTTATGAAATTGCATTCGCATCCATTCGGGGTCGTTCGGGAGTGAATCGGAGCTGAAACGAATGGAACTCAGTTTCCGAATAATCCTCGTAGGGGGTAGTACACGAGGTCTGGAGCAAAAATTGAGGCGGCCCATTTTTTCGATTTCTTTTCATAATTTGTCCCTATGGATTTATGAAATTACATTCGCGTCCATTCGGGGTCGTCCGGGAGTGAATCGGAGCTGAAACGAATGGAACTCGGTTTCCGAATAATCCTCGTAGGGGGTAGTACACGAGGTATGGAGCAAAAATTGAGGCGGCCCGTTTTTTCGATTTCTTTTCATAATTTGTCCCTATGGATTTATGCATTTGCATTCGCGTCCATTCGGGGTCGTCCGGGAGTGAATCGGAGCTGAAACGAATGCAACTCGGTTTTCGAATAATCCTCGTAGGGGTAGTACACGAGGTATGGAGCAAAAATTGAGGCGGCCCATTTTTTTCGATTTCTTTTCATAATTTGTCCCTATGGATTTATGAATTGCATTCGCGTCCATTCGGGGTCAGTCCGGGAGTGAATCGGAGCTGAAACGAATGGAACTCGGTTTCCGAATAATCCTCGTAGGGGGTAGTACACGAGGTATGGAGCAAAAATTGAGGCGGCCCATTTTTTTCGATTTCTTTTCATAATTTGTCCCTATGGATTTATGAAATTGCATTCGCGTCCATTCGGGGTCGTCCAGGGAGTGAATCGGAGCTGAAACGAATGGAACTCGGTTTCGAATAATCCTCGTAGGGGTAGTACACGAGGTCTGGAGCAAAAATTGAGGCGGCCCATTTTTTTCGATTTCTTTTCATAATTTGTCCCTATGGATTTATGAATTGCATTCGCGTCCATTCGGGGTCGTCCGGGAGTGAATCGGAGCTGAAACGAATGGAACTCGGTTTCCGAATAATCCTCGTAGGGGGTAGTACACGAGGTATGGAGCAAAAATTGAGGCGGCCCGTTTTTTCGATTTCTTTTCATAATTTGTCCCCTATGGATTTATGAATTGCATTCGCGTCCATTCGGGGTCATCCAGGGAGTGAATCGGAGCTGAAACGAATGGAACTCGGTTTCCGAATAATCCTCGTAGGGGGTAGTACACGAGGTATGGAGCAAAAATTGAGGCGGCCCATTTTTTTCGATTTCTTTTCATAATTTGTCCCTATGGATTTATGAAATTGCATTCGCGTCCATTCGGGGTCGTCCGGGAGTGAATCGGAGCTGAAACGAATGAACTCGGTTTTCGAATAATCCTCGTAGGGGGTAGTACACGAGGTATGGAGCAAAAATTGAGGCGGCCCATTTTTTCGATTTCTTTTCATAATTTGTCCCTATGGATTTATGAAATTGCATTCGCGTCCATTCGGGTCGTCCGGGAGTGAATCGGAGCTGAAACGAATGGAACTCGTTTTCCGAATAATCCTCGTAGGGGGTAGTACACGAGGTATGGAGCAAAAATTGAGGTGGCCCGTTTTTTCGATTTCTTTTCATAATTTGTCCCTATGGATTTATGAAATTGCATTCGCGTCCATTCGGGTCGTCCGGGAGTGAATCGGAGCTGAAACGAATGGAACTCGGTTTCCGAATAATCCTCGTAGGGGTAGTACACGAGGTCTGGAGCAAAAATTGAGGCGGCCCATTTTTTTCGATTTCTTTTCATAATTTGTCCCTATGGATTTATGAAATTGCATTCGCGTCCATTCGGGGTCGTCCGGGAGTGAATCGGAGCTGAAACGAATGGAACTCGGTTTCCGAATAATCCTCGTAGGGGGTAGTACACGAGGTATGGAGCAAAATTGAGGCGGCCCATTTTTTCGATTTCTTTTCATAATTTGTCCCTATGGATTTATGAAATTGCATTCGCGTCCATTCGGGGTCGTCAGGAGTGAATCGGAGCTGAAACGAATGGAACTCGATTTTCCGAATAATCCTCGTAGGGGGTAGTACACGAGGTCTGGAGCAAAAATTGAGGCGGCCCGTTTTTTCGATTTCTTTTCATAATTTGTCCCTATGGATTTATGAAATTGCATTCGCGTCCATTCGGGGTCGTCCGGGAGTGAATCGGAGCTGAAACGAATGGAACTCGGTTTCCGAATAATCCTCGTAGGGGGTAGTACACGAGGTCTGGAGCAAAAATTGAGGCGGCCCATTTTTTTCGATTTCTTTTCATAATTTGTCCCTATGGATTTATGAAATTGCATTCGCGTCCATTCGGGGTCGTCCGGGAGTGAATCGGAGCTGAAACGAATGGAACTCGATTTCCGAATAATCCTCGTAGGGGGTAGTACACGAGGTCTGGAGCAAAAATTGAGGCGGCCCGTTTTTTCGATTTCTTTTCATAATTTGTCCCTATGGATTTATGAAATTGCATTCGCGTCCATTCGGGGTCAGTCCGGGAGTGAATCGGAGCTGAAACGAATGAACTCGGTTTCCGAATAATCCTCGTAGGGGGTAGTGCACGAGGTTTGGAGCAAAAATTGAGGCGGTCCATTTTTTGGATTTTTTTTCATAATTGTCCCAATGGATTTATGAAATTGCATTCGCATCCATTCGGGGTCGTTCGGGAGTGAATCGGAGCTGAAACGAATGGAACTCAGTTTCCGAATAATCCTCGTAGGGGGTAGTACACGAGGTCTGGAGCAAAAATTGAGGCGGCCCATTTTTTCGATTTCTTTTCATAATTTGTCCCTATGGATTTATGAAATTACATTCGCGTCCATTCGGGGTCATCCGGGAGTGAATCGGAGCTGAAACGAATGGAACTTGGTTTCCCAATAATCCTCGTAGGGGGTAGTACACGAGGTATGGAGCAAAAATTGAGGCGGCCCATTTTTTCGATTTCTTTTCATAATTTGTCCCTATGGATTTATGCATTTGCATTCGCGTCCATTCGGGGTCGTCCGGGAGTGAATCGGAGCTGAAACGAATGCAACTCGGTTTTCGAATAATCCTCGTAGGGGTAGTACACGAGGTCTGGAGCAAAAATTGAGGCGGCCCATTTTTTCGATTTCTTTTCATAATTTGTCCCTATGGATTTATGAAATTGCATTCGCGTCCATTCGGGGTCGTCCGGGAGTGAATCGGAGCTGAAACGAATGGAACTCGGTTTCCGAATAATCCTCGTAGGGGGTAGTACACGAGGTCTGGAGCAAAAATTGAGGCGGCCCGTTTTTTCGATTTCTTTTCATAATTTGTCCCTATGGATTTATGAAATTGCATTCGCGTCCATTCGGGGTCGTCCGGGAGTGAATCGGAGCTGAAACGAATGGAACTCGGTTTCCGAATAATCCTCGTAGGGGGTAGTACACGAGGTCTGGAGCAAAAATTGAGGCGGCCCATTTTTTTCAATTTCTTTTCATAATTTGTCCCTATGGATTTATGAAATTGCATTCGCGTCCATTCGGGGTCGTCCGGGAGTGAATCGGAGCTGAAACGAATGGAACTCAGTTTCCGAATAATCCTCGTAGGGGGTAGTACACGAGGTCTGGAGCAAAAATTGAGGCGGCCCGTTTTTTCGATTTCTTTTCATAATTTGTCCCTATGGATTTATGAAATTGCATTCGCGTCCATTCGGGGTCATCCGGGAGTGAATCGGAGCTGAAACGAATGGAACTCGGTTTCCGAATAATCCTCGTAGGGGTAGTACACGAGGTCTTGAGCAAAAATTGAGGCGGCCCATTTTTTCGATTTCTTTTCATAATTTGTCCCTATGGATTTATGAATTGCATTCGCGTCCATTCGGGGTCGTCCGGGAGTGAATCTGAGCTGAAACGAATGGAACTCGGTTTCCGAATAATCCTCGTAGGGGGTAGTACACGAGGTCTGGAGCAAAAATTGAGGCGGCCCATTTTTTTCGATTTCTTTTCATAATTTGTCCCTATGGATTTATGAAATTGCATTCGCGTCCATTCGGGGTCGTCCGGGAGTGAATCGGAGCTGAAACGAATGGAACTCGGTTTCCGAATAATCCTCGTAGGGGGTAGTACACGAGGTCTGGAGCAAAAATTGAGGCGGCCCATTTTTTTCGATTTCTTTTCATAATTTGTCCCTATGGATTTATGAAATTGCATTCGCGTCCATTCGGGGTCGTCCGGGAGTGAATCGGGGCTGAAACGAATGGAACTCGGTTTCCGAATAATCCTCGTAGGGGGTAGTACACGAGGTCTGGAGCAAAAATTGAGGCGGCCCGTTTTTTCGATTTCTTTTCATAATTTGTCCCTATGGATTTATGAAATTGCATTCGCGTCCATTCGGGGTCGTCCGGGAGTGAATCGGGGCTGAAACGAATGGAACTCGGTTTCCGAATAATCCTCGTAGGGGGTAGTACACGAGGTCTGGAGCAAAAATTGAGGCGGCCCAGTTTTTTCGATTTCTTTTCATAATTTGTCCCTATGGATTTATGAAATTGCATTCGCGTCCATTCGGGGTCGTCCGGGAGTGAATCGGGGCTGAAACGAATGGAACTCGGTTTCCGAATAATCCTCGTAGGGGGTAGTACACGAGGTCTGGAGCGAAAATTGAGGCGGCCCATTTTTTCGATTTCTTTTCATAATTTGTCCCTATGGATTTATGAAATTGCATTCGCGTCCATTCGGGGTCATCCGGGAGTGAATCGGAGCTAAACGAATGAAACTCGGTTTCCGAATAATCCTCGTAGGGGGTAGTGCACGAGGTTGGAGCAAAAATTGAGGCGGCCCATTTTTTGGATTTCTTTTCATAATTTGTCCCTATGGATTTATGAAATTGCATTCGCATCCATTCGGGGTCGTTCGGGAGTGAATCGGAGCTGAAACGAATGGAACTCGAGTTTCCGAATAATCCTCGTAGGGGGTAGTACACGAGGTCTGGAGCAAAAATTGAGGCGGCCCATTTTTTCGATTTCTTTTCATAATTTGTCCCTATGGATTTATGAAATTACATTCGCGTCCATTCGGGGTCGTCCGGGAGTGAATCGGAGCTGAAACGAATGGAACTCGGTTTCCGAATAATCCTCGTAGGGGGTAGTACACGAGGTCTGGAGCAAAAATTGAGGCGGCCCGTTTTTTCGATTTCTTTTCATAATTTGTCCCTATGGATTTATGAAATTGCATTCGCGTCCATTCGGGGTCGTCCGGGAGTGAATCGGAGCTGAAACGAATGGAACTCGGTTTCCGAATAATCCTCGTAGGGGGTAGTACACGAGGTCTGGAGCAAAAATTGAGGCGGCCCATTTTTTTCGATTTCTTTTCATAATTTGTCCCTATGGATTTATGAAATTGCATTCGCGTCCATTCGGGGTCGTCCGGGAGTGAATCGGAGCTGAAACGAATGGAACTCGGTTTCCGAATAATCCTCGTAGGGGGTAGTACACGAGGTCTGGAGCAAAAATTGAGGCGGCCCATTTTTTCGATTTCTTTTCATAATTTGTCCCTATGGATTTATGAAATTGCATTCGCGTCCATTCGGGGTCGTCCGGGAGTGAATCGGAGCTGAAACGAATGGAACTCGGTTTCCGAATAATCCTCGTAGGGGGTAGTACACGAGGTCTGGAGCAAAAATTGAGGCGGCCCAGTTTTTTCGATTTCTTTTCATAATTTGTCCCTATGGATTTATGAAATTGCATTCGCGTCCATTCGGGGTCGTCCGGGAGTGAATCGGGGCTGAAACGAATGGAACTCGGTTTCCGAATAATCCTCGTAGGGGGTAGTACACGAGGTCTGGAGCAAAAATTGAGGCGGCCCGTTTTTTTCGATTTCTTTTCATAATTTGTCCCTATGGATTTATGAAATTGCATTCGCGTCCATTCGGGGTCGTCCGGGAGTGAATCGGGGCTGAAACGAATGGAACTCGGTTTCCGAATAATCCTCGTAGGGGGTAGTACACGAGGTCTGGAGCAAAAATTGAGGCGGCCCATTTTTTCGATTTCTTTTCATAATTTGTCCCTATGGATTTATGAAATTGCATTCGCGTCCATTCGGGGTCGTCCGGGAGTGAATCGGGGCTGAAACGAATGGAACTCGGTTTCCGAATAATCCTCGTAGGGGGTAGTACACGAGGTCTGGAGCAAAAATTGAGGCGGCCCATTTTTTTCGATTTCTTTTCATAATTTGTCCCTATGGATTTATGAAATTGCATTCGCGTCCATTCGGGGTCGTCCGGGAGTGAATCGGAGCTGAAACGAATGGAACTCGGTTTCCGAATAATCCTCGTAGGGGGTAGTACACGAGGTCTGGAGCAAAAATTGAGGCGGCCCATTTTTTCGATTTCTTTTCATAATTTGTCCCTATGGATTTATGAAATTGCATTCGCGTCCATTCGGGGTCGTCCGGGAGTGAATCGGGGCTGAAACGAATGGAACTCGGTTTCCGAATAATCCTCGTAGGGGGTAGTACACGAGGTCTGGAGCAAAAATTGAGGCGGCCCGTTTTTTCGATTTCTTTTCATAATTTGTCCCTATGGATTTATGAAATTGCATTCGCGTCCATTCGGGGTCGTCCGGGAGTGAATCGGAGCTGAAACGAATGGAACTCGGTTTCCGAATAATCCTCGTAGGGGGTAGTACACGAGGTCTGGAGCAAAAATTGAGGCGGCCCATTTTTTCGATTTCTTTTCATAATTTGTCCCTATGGATTTATGAAATTGCATTCGCGTCCATTCGGGGTCGTCCGGGAGTGAATCGGGCTGAAACGAATGGAACTCGGTTTCCGAATAATCCTCGTAGGGGGTAGTACACGAGGTCTGGAGCAAAAATTGAGGCGGCCCATTTTTTCGATTTCTTTTCATAATTTGTCCCTATGGATTTATGAAATTGCATTCGCGTCCATTCGGGGTCGTCCGGGAGTGAATCGGGGCTGAAACGAATGGAACTCGGTTTCCGAATAATCCTCGTAGGGGGTAGTACACGAGGTCTGGAGCAAAAATTGAGGCGGCCCGTTTTTTCGATTTCTTTTCATAATTTGTCCCTATGGATTTATGAAATTGCATTCGCGTCCATTCGGGGTCGTCCGGGAGTGAATCGGGGCTGAAACGAATGGAACTCGGTTTCCGAATAATCCTCGTAGGGGGTAGTA
This sequence comes from Apium graveolens, assembly GCF_009905375.1. NCBI lineage: Eukaryota > Viridiplantae > Streptophyta > Magnoliopsida > Apiales > Apiaceae > Apium > Apium graveolens. Next base: position 15,243 of record NW_027419948.1, read on the forward strand.
CACGAGGTCTGGAGCAAAAATTGAGGCGGCCCGTTTTTTCGATTTCTTTTCATAATTTGTCCCTATGGATTTATGAAATTGCATTCGCGTCCATTCGGGGTCGTCCGGGAGTGAATCGGGGCTGAAACGAATGGAACTCGGTTTCCGAATAATCCTCGTAGGGGGTAGTACACGAGGTCTGGAGCAAAAATTGAGGCGGCCCAGTTTTTTCGATTTCTTTTCATAATTTGTCCCTATGGATTTATGAAATTGCATTCGCGTCCATTCGGGGTCGTCCGGGAGTGAATCGGGGCTGAAACGAATGGAACTCGGTTTCCGAATAATCCTCGTAGGGGGTAGTACACGAGGTCTGGAGCAAAAATTGAGGCGGCCCATTTTTTCGATTTCTTTTCATAATTTGTCCCTATGGATTTATGAAATTGCATTCGCGTCCATTCGGGGTCGTCCGGGAGTGAATCGGGGCTGAAACGAATGGAACTCGGTTTCCGAATAATCCTCGTAGGGGGTAGTACACGAGGTCTGGAGCAAAAATTGAGGCGGCCCATTTTTTTCGATTTCTTTTCATAATTTGTCCCTATGGATTTATGAAATTGCATTCGCGTCCATTCGGGGTCGTCCGGGAGTGAATCGGGGCTGAAACGAATGGAACTCGGTTTCCGAATAATCCTCGTAGGGGGTAGTACACGAGGTCTGGAGCAAAAATTGAGGCGGCCCATTTTTTCGATTTCTTTTCATAATTTGTCCCTATGGATTTATGAAATTGCATTCGCGTCCATTCGGGGTCGTCCGGGAGTGAATCGGGGCTGAAACGAATGGAACTCGGTTTCCGAATAATCCTCGTAGGGGGTAGTACACGAGGTCTGGAGCAAAAATTGAGGCGGCCCATTTTTTCGATTTCTTTTCATAATTTGTCCCTATGGATTTATGAAATTGCATTCGCGTCCATTCGGGGTCGTCCGGGAGTGAATCGGGGCTGAAACGAATGGAACTCGGTTTCCGAATAATCCTCGTAGGGGGTAGTACACGAGGTCTGGAGCAAAAATTGAGGCGGCCCATTTTTTCGATTTCTTTTCATAATTTGTCCCTATGGATTTATGAAATTGCATTCGCGTCCATTCGGGGTCGTCCGGGAGTGAATCGGGGCTGAAACGAATGGAACTCGGTTTCCGAATAATCCTCGTAGGGGGTAGTACACGAGGTCTGGAGCAAAAATTGAGGCGGCCCGTTTTTTCGATTTCTTTTCATAATTTGTCCCTATGGATTTATGAAATTGCATTCGCGTCCATTCGGGGTCGTCCGGGAGTGAATCGGGGCTGAAACGAATGGAACTCGGTTTCCGAATAATCCTCGTAGGGGGTAGTACACGAGGTCTGGAGCAAAAATTGAGGCGGCCCGTTTTTTCGATTTCTTTTCATAATTTGTCCCTATGGATTTATGAAATTGCATTCGCGTCCATTCGGGGTCGTCCGGGAGTGAATCGGGGCTGAAACGAATGGAACTCGGTTTCCGAATAATCCTCGTAGGGGGTAGTACACGAGGTCTGGAGCAAAAATTGAGGCGGCCCATTTTTTTCGATTTCTTTTCATAATTTGTCCCTATGGATTTATGAAATTGCATTCGCGTCCATTCGGGGTCGTCCGGGAGTGAATCGGGGCTGAAACGAATGGAACTCGGTTTCCGAATAATCCTCGTAGGGGGTAGTACACGAGGTCTGGAGCAAAAATTGAGGCGGCCCATTTTTTCGATTTCTTTTCATAATTTGTCCCTATGGATTTATGAAATTGCATTCGCGTCCATTCGGGGTCGTCCGGGAGTGAATCGGGGCTGAAACGAATGGAACTCGGTTTCCGAATAATCCTCGTAGGGGGTAGTACACGAGGTCTGGAGCAAAAATTGAGGCGGCCCGTTTTTTCGATTTCTTTTCATAATTTGTCCCTATGGATTTATGAAATTGCATTCGCGTCCATTCGGGGTCGTCCGGGAGTGAATCGGGGCTGAAACGAATGGAACTCGGTTTCCGAATAATCCTCGTAGGGGGTAGTACACGAGGTCTGGAGCAAAAATTGAGGCGGCCCAGTTTTTTCGATTTCTTTTCATAATTTGTCCCTATGGATTTATGAAATTGCATTCGCGTCCATTCGGGGTCGTCCGGGAGTGAATCGGGGCTGAAACGAATGGAACTCGGTTTCCGAATAATCCTCGTAGGGGGTAGTACACGAGGTCTGGAGCAAAAATTGAGGCGGCCCAGTTTTTTCGATTTCTTTTCATAATTTGTCCCTATGGATTTATGAAATTGCATTCGCGTCCATTCGGGGTCGTCCGGGAGTGAATCGGGGCTGAAACGAATGGAACTCGGTTTCCGAATAATCCTCGTAGGGGGTAGTACACGAGGTCTGGAGCAAAAATTGAGGCGGCCCAGTTTTTTCGATTTCTTTTCATAATTTGTCCCTATGGATTTATGAAATTGCATTCGCGTCCATTCGGGGTCGTCCGGGAGTGAATCGGGGCTGAAACGAATGGAACTCGGTTTCCGAATAATCCTCGTAGGGGGTAGTACACGAGGTCTGGAGCAAAAATTGAGGCGGCCCATTTTTTTCGATTTCTTTTCATAATTTGTCCCTATGGATTTATGAAATTGCATTCGCGTCCATTCGGGGTCGTCCGGGAGTGAATCGGGGCTGAAACGAATGGAACTCGGTTTCCGAATAATCCTCGTAGGGGGTAGTACACGAGGTCTGGAGCAAAAATTGAGGCGGCCCAGTTTTTTCGATTTCTTTTCATAATTTGTCCCTATGGATTTATGAAATTGCATTCGCGTCCATTCGGGGTCGTCCGGGAGTGAATCGGGGCTGAAACGAATGGAACTCGGTTTCCGAATAATCCTCGTAGGGGGTAGTACACGAGGTCTGGAGCAAAAATTGAGGCGGCCCGTTTTTTCGATTTCTTTTCATAATTTGTCCCTATGGATTTATGAAATTGCATTCGCGTCCATTCGGGGTCGTCCGGGAGTGAATCGGGGCTGAAACGAATGGAACTCGGTTTCCGAATAATCCTCGTAGGGGGTAGTACACGAGGTCTGGAGCAAAAATTGAGGCGGCCCATTTTTTCGATTTCTTTTCATAATTTGTCCCTATGGATTTATGAAATTGCATTCGCGTCCATTCGGGGTCGTCCGGGAGTGAATCGGGGCTGAAACGAATGGAACTCGGTTTCCGAATAATCCTCGTAGGGGGTAGTACACGAGGTCTGGAGCAAAAATTGAGGCGGCCCATTTTTTCGATTTCTTTTCATAATTTGTCCCTATGGATTTATGAAATTGCATTCGCGTCCATTCGGGGTCGTCCGGGAGTGAATCGGGGCTGAAACGAATGGAACTCGGTTTCCGAATAATCCTCGTAGGGGGTAGTACACGAGGTCTGGAGCAAAAATTGAGGCGGCCCGTTTTTTCGATTTCTTTTCATAATTTGTCCCTATGGATTTATGAAATTGCATTCGCGTCCATTCGGGGTCGTCCGGGAGTGAATCGGGGCTGAAACGAATGGAACTCGGTTTCCGAATAATCCTCGTAGGGGGTAGTACACGAGGTCTGGAGCAAAAATTGAGGCGGCCCATTTTTTTCGATTTCTTTTCATAATTTGTCCCTATGGATTTATGAAATTGCATTCGCGTCCATTCGGGGTCGTCCGGGAGTGAATCGGGGCTGAAACGAATGGAACTCGGTTTCCGAATAATCCTCGTAGGGGGTAGTACACGAGGTCTGGAGCAAAAATTGAGGCGGCCCATTTTTTCGATTTCTTTTCATAATTTGTCCCTATGGATTTATGAAATTGCATTCGCGTCCATTCGGGGTCGTCCGGGAGTGAATCGGGGCTGAAACGAATGGAACTCGGTTTCCGAATAATCCTCGTAGGGGGTAGTACACGAGGTCTGGAGCAAAAATTGAGGCGGCCCGTTTTTTCGATTTCTTTTCATAATTTGTCCCTATGGATTTATGAAATTGCATTCGCGTCCATTCGGGGTCGTCCGGGAGTGAATCGGGGCTGAAACGAATGGAACTCGGTTTCCGAATAATCCTCGTAGGGGGTAGTACACGAGGTCTGGAGCAAAAATTGAGGCGGCCCATTTTTTCGATTTCTTTTCATAATTTGTCCCTATGGATTTATGAAATTGCATTCGCGTCCATTCGGGGTCGTCCGGGAGTGAATCGGGGCTGAAACGAATGGAACTCGGTTTCCGAATAATCCTCGTATGGGGTAGTACACGAGGTCTGGAGCAAAAATTGAGGCGGCCCATTTTTTCGATTTCTTTTCATAATTTGTCCCTATGGATTTATGAAATTGCATTCGCGTCCATTCGGGGTCGTCCGGGAGTGAATCGGGGCTGAAACGAATGGAACTCGGTTTCCGAATAATCCTCGTAGGGGGTAGTACACGAGGTCTGGAGCAAAAATTGAGGCGGCCCATTTTTTTGATTTCTTTTCATAATTTGTCCCTATGGATTTATGAAATTGCATTCGCGTCCATTCGGGGTCGTCCGGGAGTGAATCGGGGCTGAAACGAATGGAACTCGGTTTCCGAATAATCCTCGTAGGGGGTAGTACACGAGGTCTGGAGCAAAAATTGAGGCGGCCCGTTTTTTCGATTTCTTTTCATAATTTGTCCCTATGGATTTATGAAATTGCATTCGCGTCCATTCGGGGTCGTCCGGGAGTGAATCGGGGCTGAAACGAATGGAACTCGGTTTCCGAATAATCCTCGTAGGGGGTAGTACACGAGGTCTGGAGCAAAAATTGAGGCGGCCCATTTTTTTCGATTTCTTTTCATAATTTGTCCCTATGGATTTATGAAATTGCATTCGCGTCCATTCGGGGTCGTCCGGGAGTGAATCGGGGCTGAAACGAATGGAACTCGGTTTCCGAATAATCCTCGTAGGGGGTAGTACACGAGGTCTGGAGCAAAAATTGAGGCGGCCCAGTTTTTTCGATTTCTTTTCATAATTTGTCCCTATGGATTTATGAAATTGCATTCGCGTCCATTCGGGGTCGTCCGGGAGTGAATCGGGGCTGAAACGAATGGAACTCGGTTTCCGAATAATCCTCGTAGGGGGTAGTACACGAGGTCTGGAGCAAAAATTGAGGCGGCCCATTTTTTCGATTTCTTTTCATAATTTGTCCCTATGGATTTATGAAATTGCATTCGCGTCCATTCGGGGTCGTCCGGGAGTGAATCGGGGCTGAAACGAATGGAACTCGGTTTCCGAATAATCCTCGTAGGGGGTAGTACACGAGGTCTGGAGCAAAAATTGAGGCGGCCCGTTTTTTCGATTTCTTTTCATAATTTGTCCCTATGGATTTATGAAATTGCATTCGCGTCCATTCGGGGTCGTCCGGGAGTGAATCGGGGCTGAAACGAATGGAACTCGGTTTCCGAATAATCCTCGTAGGGGGTAGTACACGAGGTCTGGAGCAAAAATTGAGGCGGCCCGTTTTTTCGATTTCTTTTCATAATTTGTCCCTATGGATTTATGAAATTGCATTCGCGTCCATTCGGGGTCGTCCGGGAGTGAATCGGGGCTGAAACGAATGGAACTCGGTTTCCGAATAATCCTCGTAGGGGGTAGTACACGAGGTCTGGAGCAAAAATTGAGGCGGCCCATTTTTTCGATTTCTTTTCATAATTTGTCCCTATGGATTTATGAAATTGCATTCGCGTCCATTCGGGGTCGTCCGGGAGTGAATCGGGGCTGAAACGAATGGAACTCGGTTTCCGAATAATCCTCGTAGGGGGTAGTACACGAGGTCTGGAGCAAAAATTGAGGCGGCCCATTTTTTCGATTTCTTTTCATAATTTGTCCCTATGGATTTATGAAATTGCATTCGCGTCCATTCGGGGTCGTCCGGGAGTGAATCGGGGCTGAAACGAATGGAACTCGGTTTCCGAATAATCCTCGTATGGGGTAGTACACGAGGTCTGGAGCAAAAATTGAGGCGGCCCATTTTTTCGATTTCTTTTCATAATTTGTCCCTATGGATTTATGAAATTGCATTCGCGTCCATTCGGGGTCATCCGGGAGTGAATCGGGGCTGAAACGAATGGAACTCGGTTTCCGAATAATCCTCGTATGGGGTAGTACACGAGGTCTGGAGCAAAAATTGAGGCGGCCCGTTTTTTCGATTTCTTTTCATAATTTGTCCCTATGGATTTATGAAATTGCATTCGCGTCCATTCGGGGTCGTCCGGGAGTGAATCGGGGCTGAAACGAATGGAACTCGGTTTCCGAATAATCCTCGTATGGGGTAGTACACGAGGTCTGGAGCAAAAATTGAGGCGGCCCATTTTTTCGATTTCTTTTCATAATTTGTCCCTATGGATTTATGAAATTGCATTCGCGTCCATTCGGGGTCGTCCGGGAGTGAATCGGGGCTGAAACGAATGGAACTCGGTTTCCGAATAATCCTCGTAGGGGGTAGTACACGAGGTCTGGAGCAAAAATTGAGGCGGCCCATTTTTTTCGATTTCTTTTCATAATTTGTCCCTATGGATTTATGAAATTGCATTCGCGTCCATTCGGGGTCGTCCGGGAGTGAATCGGGGCTGAAACGAATGGAACTCGGTTTCCGAATAATCCTCGTAGGGGGTAGTACACGAGGTCTGGAGCAAAAATTGAGGCGGCCCATTTTTTCGATTTCTTTTCATAATTTGTCCCTATGGATTTATGAAATTGCATTCGCGTCCATTCGGGGTCGTCCGGGAGTGAATCGGGGCTGAAACGAATGGAACTCGGTTTCCGAATAATCCTCGTAGGGGGTAGTACACGAGGTCTGGAGCAAAAATTGAGGCGGCCCATTTTTTCGATTTCTTTTCATAATTTGTCCCTATGGATTTATGAAATTGCATTCGCGTCCATTCGGGGTCGTCCGGGAGTGAATCGGGGCTGAAACGAATGGAACTCGGTTTCCGAATAATCCTCGTAGGGGGTAGTACACGAGGTCTGGAGCAAAAATTGAGGCGGCCCATTTTTTCGATTTCTTTTCATAATTTGTCCCTATGGATTTATGAAATTGCATTCGCGTCCATTCGGGGTCGTCCGGGAGTGAATCGGGGCTGAAACGAATGGAACTCGGTTTCCGAATAATCCTCGTAGGGGGTAGTACACGAGGTCTGGAGCAAAAATTGAGGCGGCCCGTTTTTTCGATTTCTTTTCATAATTTGTCCCTATGGATTTATGAAATTGCATTCGCGTCCATTCGGGGTCATCCGGGAGTGAATCGGGGCTGAAACGAATGGAACTCGGTTTCCGAATAATCCTCGTATGGGGTAGTACACGAGGTCTGGAGCAAAAATTGAGGCGGCCCTTTTTTTCGATTTCTTTTCATAATTTGTCCCTATGGATTTATGAAATTGCATTCGCGTCCATTCGGGGTCGCTCGGGAGTGAATCGGGGCTGAACGAATGGAACTCGGTTTCCGAATAATCCTCGTATGGGTAGTACACGAGGTCTGGAGCAAAAATTGAGGCGGCCAGTTTTTTTCGATTTCTTTTCATAATTTGTCCCTATGGATTTATGAAATTGCATTCGCGTCCATTCGGGGTCGTCCGGAGTGAATCGGGGCTGAAACGAATGGAACTCGGTTTTCCGAATAATCCTCAGTAGGGGGGTAGTACACGAGGTCTGGAGCAAAAATTGAGGCGGCCAGTTTTTTCGATTTCTTTTCATAATTTGTCCCTATGGATTTATGAAATTGCATTCGCGTCCATTCGGGGTCGTCCGGGAGTGAATCGGGGCTGAAAACGAATGGAACTCGGTTTCCGAATAATCCTCGTAGGGGTTAGTACACGAGGTCTGGAGCAAAAATTGAGGCGGC
>NW_027419949.1:0-2948 GCF_009905375.1 Apium graveolens
CTCAAAGGGGTTAGTACACGGTTTTTTCTCCGATACTGAGTCGGGATGCATTATGGATATTTTCACATACTTTAATCCATATTGATTTTAATTTGAACCGAGCCATATTTCGCGGATTCGGACGAGAAACCGAGTAGATTTGGCTGAAATGGAGTTTTCGGTGAAAACTCAAAGGGGTTAGTACACGGTTTTTTCTCCGATACTGAGTCGGGATGCATTATGGATATTTTCACATACTTTAATCCATATTGATATTTTAATTTGAACCGAGCCATATTTCGCGGAATTCGGACGAGAAACCAGAGATTTGGCTGAAATGGAGTTTTCGGTGAAAACTCAAGGTTTTTTTTCTCCGATACTGAGTCGGGATGCATTATGGATATTTTCACATACTTTAATCCATATTGATGTTTTAATTTGAACCGAGCCATATTTCGCGGATTCGGACGAGAAACCGAGTAGATTTGGCTGAAATGGAGTTTTCGGTGAAAACTCAAAGGGGTTAGTACACGGTTTTTTCTCCGATACTGAGTCGGGATGCATTATGGATATTTTCACATACTTTAATCCATATTGATATTTTAATTTGAACCGAGCCATATTTCGCGGATTCGGACGAGAAACCGAGTAGATTTGGCTGAAATGGAGTTTTCGGTGAAAACTCAAAGGGGTTAGTACACGGTTTTTTTCCGATACTGAGTCGGGATGCATTATGGATATTTTCACATACTTTAATCCATATTGATATTTTAATTTGAACCGAGCCATATTTCGCGGATTCGGACGAGAAACCGAGTAGATTTGGCTGAAATGGAGTTTTCGGTGAAAACTCAAAGGGGTTAGTACACGGTTTTTTCTCCGATACTGAGTCGGGATGCATTATGGATATTTTCACATACTTTAATCCATATTGATTTTAATTTGAACCGAGCCATATTTCGCGGAATCGGACGAGAAACCGAGTAGATTTGGCTGAAATGGAGTTTTCGGTGAAAACTCAAAGGGGTTAGTACACGGTTTTTTCTCCGATACTGAGTCGGGATGCATTATGGATATTTTCACATACTTTAATCCATATTGATATTTTAATTTGAACCGAGCCATATTTCGCGGATTCGGACGAGAAACCGAGTAGATTTGGCTGAAATGGAGTTTTCGGTGAAAACTCAAAGGGGTTAGTACACGGTTTTTTCTCCGATACTGAGTCGGGATGCATTATGGATATTTTCACATACTTTAATCCATATTGATATTTTAATTTGAACCGAGCCATATTTCGCGGATTCGGACGAGAAACCGAGTAGATTTGGCTGAAATGGAGTTTTCGGTGAAAACTCAAAGGGGTTAGTACACGGTTTTTTCTCCGATACTGAGTCGGGATGCATTATGGATATTTTCACATACTTTAATCCATATTGATATTTTAATTTGAACCGAGCCATATTTCGCGGATTCGGACGAGAAACCGAGTAGATTTGGCTGAAATGGAGTTTTCGGTGAAAACTCAAAGGGGTTAGTACACGGTTTTTTTCCGATACTGAGTCGGGATGCATTATGGATATTTTCACATACTTTAATCCATATTGATTTTAATTTGAACCGAGCCATATTTCGCGGATTCGGACGAGAAACCGAGTAGATTTGGCTGAAATGGAGTTTTCGGTGAAAACTCAAAGGGGTTAGTACACGGTTTTTTCTCCGATACTGAGTCGGGATGCATTATGGATATTTTCACATACTTTAATCCATATTGATATTTTAATTTGAACCGAGCCATATTTCGCGGATTCGGACGAGAAACCGAGTAGATTTGGCTGAAATGGAGTTTTCGGTGAAAACTCAAAGGGGTTAGTACACGGTTTTTTCTCCGATACTGAGTCGGGATGCATTATGGATATTTTCACATACTTTAATCCATATTGATATTTTAATTTGAACCGAGCCATATTTCGCGGATTCGGACGAGAAACCGAGTAGATTTGGCTGAAATGGAGTTTTCGGTGAAAACTCAAAGGGGTTAGTACACGGTTTTTTTCCGATACTGAGTCGGGATGCATTATGGATATTTTCACATACTTTAATCCATATTGATATTTTAATTTGAACCGAGCCATATTTCGCGGATTCGGACGAGAAACCGAGTAGATTTGGCTGAAATGGAGTTTTCGGTGAAAACTCAAAGGGGTTAGTACACGGTTTTTTCTCCGATACTGAGTCGGGATGCATTATGGATATTTTCACATACTTTAATCCATATTGATGTTTTAATTTGAACCGAGCCATATTTCGCGGATTCGGACGAGAAACCGAGTAGATTTGGCTGAAATGGAGTTTTCGGTGAAAACTCAAAGGGGTTAGTACACGGTTTTTTCTCCGATACTGAGTCGGGATGCATTATGGATATTTTCACATACTTTAATCCATATTGATATTTTAATTTGAACCGAGCCATATTTCGCGGATTCGGACGAGAAACCGAGTAGATTTGGCTGAAATGGAGTTTTCGGTGAAAACTCAAAGGGGTTAGTACACGGTTTTTTCTCCGATACTGAGTCGGGATGCATTATGGATATTTTCACATACTTTAATCCATATTGATTTTAATTTGAACCGAGCCATATTTCGCGGATTCGGACGAGAAACCGAGTAGATTTGGCTGAAATGGAGTTTTCGGTGAAAACTCAAAGGGGTTAGTACACGGTTTTTTTCTCCGATACTGAGTCGGGATGCATTATGGATATTTTCACATACTTTAATCCATATTGATATTTTAATTTGAACCGAGCCATATTTCGCGGATTCGGACGAGAAACCGAGTAGATTTGGCTGAAATGGAGTTTTCGGTGAAAAGTCAAAGGGGTTACACGGTTTTTTCTCCGATACTGAGTCGGGATGCATTATGGATATTTTCACATAATTTAATCCTATTATTGTTTTAATTTGAACCG
>NW_027419950.1:0-115939 GCF_009905375.1 Apium graveolens
TCATCAGCCTTTGCATCAAACTTTCCTTTGTGATCAGATTGATTCCTTAAGATGTAACATTTGCAGCCAAAGACATGCAGAAAGTTTAAAGTTGGTTTTCTTCTCTTGAATAATTGATAGGGAGTCATGCCTTTTGCCTGATTGATTAGAGAAATATTCTGAGTGTAACATGCACAGTTAACAGCCTCAGCCCAAAAGTAAGTTGGGAGTTTTGACTCTTCAAGCATTGTCCTTGCAGCTTCAATTAGTGATCTGTTCTTCCTTTCCACCACACCATTTTGTTGTGGAGTCCTTGGAGCTGAGAACTCATGCATGATCCCATTTTCTTCACAGAACAACTTCATGGTTGAATTCTTGAACTCAGTTCCATTGTCACTCCTAATATTCCTTACTTTGAAATCAGGATGATTGTTGACTTGCTTGATATGATTGATAATGATTTCACTAGCTTCATCCTTTGATCCAAGAAAATAGACCCATGAAAACTTAGAGAAATCATCAACAATCACTAGGCAATATCTTTTCCTTGAAATTGATAATACATTAACTGGTCCAAAGAGATCCATGTGTAGCAATTGTAATGGTTCATCAATTGCAGATTCAAGCTTCTTACTGAATGATACTTTCTTTTGCTTTTCTTTCTGACAAGCATCACACAGTCCATCCCTTGTGAATTCCACTAGAGGCATTCCTCTAACTAAGTCCTTTTTGACTAGATCATTCATTGTCTTGAAATTCAAATGGGACAGCTTCTTGTGCCATAGCGAACTTTCAACTGCACTTGCTTTGCTGAAAAGACAAGTAATGGATTCTGCATCTGTAGAGTTGAAGTCAGCTAGGTACACATTTCCTTTTCTAACTCCAGTTAGAACCACTTTATTGTCCTTCTTACTTGTGACAATACAGGCTTCAGAATTGAAGGAAACAATATTCCCTCTATCACATAGTTGACTAATGCTCAATAAGTTGTGTTTGAGACCATCAACCAATGCAACTTCATCAATGATGACATTTCCTTTTGAAATCAAGCCATATCCCATAGTGAATCCTTTGCTGTCATCTCCAAAGGTTATGCTAGGGCCAACTCTCTCCTTAAACTCTGTGAGCAGGGTAAAATCTCCTGTCATGTGTCTTGAACAGCCACTGTCCAAGTACCATAGATTCCTTCTTTGTCCCTGCACACAACAAAATCAATCAAGTTGATTTTGGTACCCAAGTTTCCTTGGGTCCAGCCTTGTTAGTCTTTTTCCTAGACTTCATTCCTCCTGCATCTTTTGACTTAGGTAACTTTGGGTCAACCTTGATCTCAGATGTGGTTGGTTGAAGTGTAGGGTTAGTCACATAATCATTTAGCACATTTGATTGATAAGGCATAGATTGTGCAAACATGTTATTCCACATAGGCATATTGTATGGCATGTGAGGCATACTAAATGCAGTAAAATAAGGATTATTAATATATGGCATGTTTGCAAAATGTGCATGAGGATTCTGATGAGACATAACAGGCATAGCATGCAGAGGTGACATAGACATGTTAGGCATGGAGGGATTTGAAGGCATGGGAGCATTTTTAACAGATTTGCAATTATCAGATAGGTGATTAACACTTTTACAATACACACAGCTTTTTTTAGGAGCATACCTATCAGGTGTGTAATTGTTATGTTTATTAATCCCTACCTTCTCATTTCTTTTAGATTTTCTTTTAGTTTCCTTCTTATCCTTAACCAACTTAAGCCTATTTTTCAGCTGATCTAAAGTCATGTGTCCTATATTCACCTTACTGACATCTTTGGATGTGCTAGCTCCTTCTTTGACAAAGTTCTTGAGAGTTGAATCATTCTTCTTATTGAGGTTTTTATTTTTAAAATTACTTGCCTATTTTAATTGATGAGCCTTCAACGGATGCTCCTTTTCTTCCTTCAACGGATAACTTTCATCATCCGTTGATTCCACATCCGTTGACAATCCATCAATTAATTCTAACTCCTTTTTGTTTTTCTTCCAGGCATCCTCACAGAATGATTCAATTCCCTGAACCTTGGCAATCTGAACACTAATATCCCTAGATGTTTTCCAGGCCTTGATTACCTCTTGCTCACTTTCTAACTGTTTAGAAATAATTTCTACTTTCTTAACAGCTTCTTCTAGTTCATTCTCAACAATCAAGCATTTAAGTTTTATCTTTTCAAGCTCAATTACCTGATCCTCTAACACAACATTCCTATCACTTAAAAACACATTATTCTCTTTGATCCTAGTGTTTTCTTTAGCTAGTGACTTAAAGGAAACACGCAAATGATATAATTCATTGGACATATCATTTATGGCTTCATTGCATTCATGTTTAGAAAGCTGAGAGAGATCAGTAGTAATTACTTGGTTGTTTGATGAACTAGTTTCATTTTCATCAGAATTAGCCATCAGGGCTAGATTGACATATTCAATATCATCATCTTCATTGACCCCATCTGCTGCCCAATCATCTTGAGTGAGAAAAGCTCTTTCCTTTTGTTTGAGCAAATCAAAATACTTCTTTTTGTAATCAACTTGCTCAAATTTCTTTTTATCAGAGGTTGGCTTCCTACACTCACTTGCAAAGTGTCCACTAATGCCACCGTTGTAACATTTGAACTTTGATTTGTCCACCATGTTTTTGTTTGGCTTAGTGAATTTTGTATTTTTCCTGAACTACATCTTTGCAAACCTCCTGGACAGAAAAGCCAGATGTTCATCAATATCATCAGAGTCATCCTGACTGGAATTGTCTTCATCCTCAGCCACTTGTTCTTTACCCTTGCTTGATTCTGACTTGCTTGTGCCAATTTTGAGACTTGGCATTGTCTTTTCCACATTCCTGGCTTCAACCTTCTCACTGTCAGCTACAAGTGCAACTGATCCTCCTTTTCTCTTTCCCTTTTCCAACAGCTCATCTTGCTCCATCTCAAGTTCATATATCTTCAAAATTCCATATAATCTTTCAAGTGTGAAGTCCTTATAATCTTGAGAATTTCTTAGAGAAACAATCATAGGCTTCCATTCCTTTGGTAGAGACCTTAGAAACTTTAAATTGGAGTCCTTGACTTGGTACACTCTCCCATACAGCTTCAATCCATTCAACAGTTTCCGAAATCTGTTGAAGGTATCATTCAATGATTCTCCTTCTTCATAGTGAAAATATTCATACTGTTGAATGAGAAGCTGCATTTTGTTTTCTCTAACTTGCTCAGTACCTTCACAGATAAGCTGCACAGTATCCCAAATTTCCTTAGCAGTTTGGCTGTTGATGACATTATCAAACATATCTTGATCCAGGCCATTAAATAGAATGTTCATGGCTTTCTTGTCCTTGTGAACCTCTTCAATATCTTCAACAGTCCATTCTGCCTTTGGCTTGGGAATAGAATGTCCAACAACAACTGTTGCAGTAGCAGCTGTGGCCACCTTGTGTGGGATGTGAGGACCATTTTCAATGCAGTTGATGTAGCTTTCATCTTGAGAGAGAAGATGTAAATGCATCTTCACTTTCCAGTGATGATAGTTATCTCTTTCCAGGATTGGAATCTTTACACCAATATCCTTCTTACTCATGATGTTAGCATAATAGATCTTTAAACTCTTTGTATGTTAAGAGCTTGCTCTGATACCAATTGTTATTCCCAGTGGACTAACAATGAGATTTACAGAAAGGGGGTTGAATGTAAATCTCAAAACTTTTTCAAGTTTTGAGCAGTTTCTAAGGCTAAGTGTTTTTGAGAACAAGTGTGTGAATTGCTTGAAGCTAATACAGACAGATATATATTCAAACAAAAATGTAAAGAACACAAAGAACTTAAAAACTTTTCTGGTGGATTTGTTGTTCCACCAGAGATGTGTTATTTCAGAAAATCTGTGATTCAAAGAATTAAATCACAGCTGCTTCCTAGTACAAACTAGATGATTTTCTCTCTGGATATTTCTAAACAGCTCAGGAAAATTCTTATCTAATTACTAGCTGCTACTTGGTTTATATATCACCAAGTTTACAAGTGAAGACAAAACTGTAAAATACAATTAAAAAGGCTCTTCACATGTTTCTTCTTCATTTCTCTATCCAATGCAATCTAGGATAATCTGTGAATCTTTGAATACTTCCTTGTTTGCACCAGAATGGAAATGCTGCATTTTCTTGATTCCTCCAAGAGGCTTCCACATTCCAGTTTGTCTCTGTCAATCCATGTGCCTCTGTCAACTTATAAATTGTCAATATCAACTGCTAATGAACTAAGCATCCGTTGAAGCTTTCATCCGTTGATGCCTTATCCGTTGAGGCTTTATCCGTTGAAACTTTATCCGTTGATGCATTATCAGTTGAAGTCTTTATCCGTTGAAGCACTTATCCGTTGATGGATATTATCCGTTGAAGCATTAGAGACATTCGTTGAAGCTTTGTTTCTTATCCGTCGAAGGTCTTCAATATCAGTTGATACTTCTTCACTTATACAAAATTACAAAGCATGAAATATTTACAATTAGCCCTCCTATTTGCATATCCACTAGTAGTCAACATGACTGATACTTTCCTACAACATCTAAGAATTACAACTTGAATCCAGAGAATGAAATGTGCTACAATACTAAACTTATTGCTAAGTAAAGCTACTCCTTCAACGGATAGCCAATATGGTCTTATCCGTTGAGGCTACAAACATTAGATTTCTACTTAAGTGTTTTGTTTAACTTATCATCAAACTAATACACATATTCTTAACACTATGACAACTCTGTCAATGACCAAACAGTTGCCTACCCAAGCTACCAAACCTACAATTATTTCAAAATCCAAATCAAAGAAAGCCCCCTCTAGTATCTCTCAAAAGATGCCAGTTGCAAAATCCACTAAAGCCAAAGAGGGGAGTGTGAAGGAGGGTAAGTTAGGTGAGGGAATGGGTGAACATAAAAGAAACCCCAAGAATAAGGTTGGAGAGTTGAGTGGATCCCAGCCTAGCCACACTGCAGTTTCCCAACAAACTGATGTGCTTAAAAAGGATAAAATCTCATTTCTAACTGCATCCTCCCAAAAGGATGTAGCTATTGAACAAAGTTCTCAACCAAGAGCACATGCCAAGAGGGTTAGGGACACAAGCTCACCCCAAACTTATGCCAGAAAGAAGAAATCAAAAACCCTTGGGGATGCACAGGGTACACACAGTGCAAACTGGTGCAACAGACACAATCACTGCACCTTCACAAATTCAGTTTGATGTGGCTCCAATAAATGTGGAGTCACATCCAAAATCTCTAGTTATAGAAGCACCTCAAACACCAAACTCACCAATAAATTCTCTGGATGTGGATATGATAAACACATCAATTCCTGATTCCCCTTCTTTAACTCTGTTGGGGAAGCCAAAATCTAGTGCAAGTGAGCATCATCTTTTAGATGATTTGTTGGCTAACTTGCCAATTCTTTCAGGAACTGTTGTATCATCTGTGCCCAAAATATCTTCAATCAACACAGAGTCAACAATAGTTTCTATTCCCAACTCATTCATTTCTACTCTCTCGACGAATATTTTGAGTGAGAGTCTGGGTTGCTCCCAGGAAAAAGGAGAGGAAATGAGGGAAACTATACAATCCATTTCTTCAGAATTGGAAAAAGAGAGTGAGAGGAGTCCCACCTTAGTAGGTGAAGGTGAGGGTGTGAGGGTGGGGAGCCAGGGTGAGACCCTGATGCAACAAAAGAGAGAAAATGATAGAAATGCAGGTATTGGAGCAATAAGGATGGATGTCATTGCTAGTGAGTCAATGAATGTCTAGGATGCAGATATGGAAGGACTATCTCAGCATCCTAAAGCTGTTATAGATTCCACTTCCCTTGATGCTGAGGCATTTACTCACCCTGTTCCAGCTTATCAACTTCTAGCTGAACAGGGCAATGACAATGCAGAAATGATGCTGAATTTGGTGCATACCACACAGTCTATGATGAGAGCTAAGGATGTCATCACAGCTTTGCCTTCTACAGCTGGTGATGTGGACTATGTGACTGGTGGTTCAGCTGATTTCTTTGGTGATGGGAGTGGGGATAGTGAAGATGAAGCAATGGACATAGGGGGAGAAGTAGGCTTAAGTTCAAGATCAGGTATGCCATCATGGGCATTCTCAAAGCACTGTGATGAACATTACTTCAAGACAACCCTGATCCAGCTAATCAATCAGACAAATACTACTCTTCAAACCACTACTAATGCCAGCACCAAGAAGCTCCTTCAGGCACATCTAGCCTCCCTGCAACTTCAACAAATCCAGGGCTTCCAGCATGCTAGGGATGTAAACACCATGAAGGGTGATATTGAGGAGATGAAGAAGGCCATTTCAGAAAAGATAGATTCTAAACTTCCAGAAGCTACAATGCTTAAAATCAAGAGGCAATTAAGGAAAAATTCTGATCTGTCAACCAAGATAGATGCCTTGGACACAAGAATGTCAGCCATGGAAGCATCTTTAACTGCCATTCATCTTCATCAAGCTCAACAGACAAATTTACTACAAAAACCGGTGGCTGCTCAAACTCCCTCCTCATCTCAACTTGATGATAACAAAAAGGGGAGAAAGGACCAACTGATGGGGAGAGGCTTCAAATTAAAATCAGTAAAGTAATTGTGCCTTCAATTACTATCTCAAAGCCATCAGTTACAGATAGTATAGATCTGATCAATGCAGCAGCATCCAACATAAGAGCAGCTGATAAGGAAAAGTTGAGTTTAGTCAACTGGGAGAAGATTGATGAGGAAATACAGAAGAAGTTTGAACTTGTAAAGGAGCCAGTTAAGTCAGCCATCCATCACTCTCAAGTCAAGCAAATTAGTGTAAATGAGATGAGCATGAACTATCTGGAAAGAGGACAACCTTCCTGCATCAAATCTCCAAAGGTTGAAACAATTCTGAAACCAAGGGTAAACTACTCAAAATCATCATTGAAGAACCCTTTGAATACTGTGTATGAGACACCTAAGCATGATGAGAATAAGCTTCTATCAAGATCAATTGTTTTCTACAAAGATCCAGCTGATTCAGCTTCAAAAAGAAGAATTGCCAAAATTTTCAGGAATGGGAAAGAAATTTGTGTGGTGGCTGGACATCCTCAATTTGCTCAAGCAAAGAGAGAAGAAAAGGCTAGATTGAAGCAGGAAAAGAAGCAAACTGCTCTGGATGCTAAAAAGACTAAACAAAAGAACAAGCAAATTGCTATCTTGGCCAAGCTACATGCTGTAAATTCATCACAACAAATTCTTGTTCAGACATCTGAAATTACTGAATCAAAGAAGCATGTTGAACAACAGAAGAAATCTCCAAGAATCAAGGAATTGGCTAAAAGAACTAAAAGGAAACTGGATATTGTTGACAAGGAATTGGAAGATCAATTTCCTAAGGAATCCACACCATCTACAACTCAAGCATCAAAGCCCTCTGTGGTATTTGAAGATATCAGGGTGGTGGATCCCTACAGGAATATTCATGGTGAACCTATTGTGCCCAAGGATGAGGCAATAGAATGGGAGAACATACCAATTCCTGACTTCAATCTACCGATCCTTAACAAGCCAAAGTGAATAAAGTCAAGAGCAGTCAAGAAAGTGAAGCTGTCACCTCTCAAATCCAAATCTGTAGTCAAAGCTCAGTCCAAAATCAATAGGGGAGATTATATGTACTTGTGTGACATCAAGGAATTTTCTGATCTAAACCTCTATCTAGATGAACCAGATGAAGTGAGAGGAATTGATGCATACAGAAACCTACCTGAAAGGTTAGTGTTCAAGTACAAAGGAGGAAAGGAGATTTAGTGGCCACTTCATAGGATCCTTCAAGAAAGCCAAGTTCATCTGATTAAAGTTTATTCATCCTTCAAGAAGAATTTTGGGTTCAATATTACTGCAAGAAGATTGGTACTGAAGAAGATTGAAGAGCTAAGGAGTGTTAGAGCTAAAGATGCACTTCGAATGACTATAATTATCCCTTACGCAGGGAGAAGAGTGCATCTAAGGCCCTACTGGCTGATGGAGTTCACGGATGACAAAGGTGTGAGAAGATTTTTCAGATTAGAAGACCAATTGAGCATCTCCAGCAATGAGACTCTTTTGGAAATGCAAGGAAAGCTAAATCTCTCAGAATCTGATGAATTGGAATTCCACAGGCAGCTCCAAAATCAGATTGAGAAAAACAACAGAAAGCTTGGAAAGAGATCTAGACCTTCAAGGAACTAGATAAATCTGCTCAGGCTAGATGAGCATCTTGAAAATGACTGTAAGCAAAACTTTATACAATTTTTGTTAATTGAAGCACTTTTCAGTAATATCTACTTTCTTTTAAAGTTGTATTTTTAGGGTGTTTTGTTATCATCAAGTATCTCTTAATTTATGGCTATAATTCCAGTAGACATAAATTGGGGGAGATTGTTGTGTATATGTTGTGTACTTGATGATTTCATGAACAAAACACCTTGGTAGATTTTACTTATTGAAATAATGTAGCACTCGACGGATAAGACTTTTAGTCCCGACGGATGACTCATTATAGTCCCGACGGATGATGACTTAACATCCGTCGAGTGAGTAGCTTGTGTAACAATAAGTCTGTAGCACATTTCTGCATAAACATTCTTTAGAATCTATGGTAGTATTTGAGTCATGATTGACTTTAACTATATATGCAGAATAGGTTGATTAATTGTATATATTGTAATTCTGTATAAGTGAAATGAAGTCAAGTGCCTGATTGCTACCTGACGGATAAACAACAATGCACTCAATGGATGATTAACAACTCGACGGATGATCATTAACTCGATGGATGATCATGAACCCGACGGATAAAGAATTTAAACATCTGTTGATAGTGACAACACAGTCACATGCGTCGAGTGGATGCAAATGGAATGTGGTAGCCTATTCAACTGGGTTTTTGAGAAAAAAGAAACATTGTCATTTCCATGCTATGAAGAAGATATTCAAAGATGCTGGAATAGAGTAATGAAGTAGCATTGTAATAGACTAGATAGTTTTTATTTTATTATCTTGTCTTATTACTTTGTAATCTTGGTGATATATAAATCAAGAAGTAGCAACTAAGAAACTATCTAAGCAACAAAGCAGAGAAACATTTATAAGCAGAATTCTTAGCATTTCTCTATAGTCTTAGTTGTTCAATTGTTGTAAGCAGCTGTGAGTATTTCGCACACAGGGTTCTCTCGATATATAATATATATATCTCTGGTGGAATCATTCAAATCCACCAGAAAGTTTTTAAAGATTCTTGTTTTTAATTACTTGTGGTTTGATTCATTTAAGTAACTATTCCGCATTGTGCTAATCATTCACACTTATATATATATTCGAGTTAGAACATCTTTATTTCAAGAAAAAGTTTCAAGAATTCCATTCAACCCCCCTTCTGTAATTCTTGTCATATTGTCAAGGGACTAACACAAGTGCAGTTATTGATAAGATTCATCACATTGAAGTAGATTTCTCTTTATAATTCGATAATTTTTTATGATAAGATGTTAGAGATTGGATATTTTACAGGAGATTCAAGTATTTTGGAGAAGTCACTGAATCCTGGATTAAATAGCATAGGAGTTCAAGTGCCTGATAGTAACTTTATTAGGTTAATTGCTCGGGGTTCTGGTAGTGCACTGGCACTGACAAGCGCAAATCTTAGTGGGAAGCCCAACAGTGTAAACATAAAAGATTTCGAGAACCCTTGGGAACATTGTGCATACATATATGATGGCGGGGTGCTTCCATCTGGGAGTGCTGGTTCAATAGTAGTGGACCTTACAAGCATAGGAAAGTACAAGATTTTGAGGCCCGGAAGGTAAGCATTTCTGCTGTTAATAATATTTACTAACATAAAAGGGTATATTAAAATTTGAGCTTATACACCATCGTGGATGCATGATTAGATGGTGTAGAGTTTACGAAGACATTTCCTTTATTAAATAATTCAGTGAGTAGTCTTTATTTTGAACATTTATGATTGCAATTATAAGTAAAGAACTTAACATATTATAGGAATATCTTAGGGCCTGTTTAGATAGAGGGTTGGGGAGGGGTTGAGTTGAGCTAGGTTGGGTTGAACCTTTATCTTGTTTGTATAAAATGGTTGCATAAAGAAGGATTTGACCTTTACCCTATTTGGATGAAGGGTTTGGGTAGTTAATTTTTTTGGGAAAAAATGAAAATTAGAAAAATAACAAAGGAAAAATGAAATTTCAATATTTTTTTTAAAATTTTCAAAAAGTTTAAACAAATATTCAAAATTGTTGTATTTTGATTCTCAAATATCATGTATCATCGAATTCACCTAAAAAGCTAATTTCAAGATTCAAATTCGTGCAAATACAAAAGTGCTATTAAATTTGACAAAAAAAATTACAGAACTTGATAAACCTCCTGGCATAAAGACTATTTTTCAGAATAAAATCATTAATTTGCAAAAGTATCGGGTTCTTTCTTTCTTGAACCTCACAATGCTGGGATGCTTTACTGATCAGTGGTTGATTTCTCTCTGAACATTCTCAACAATCTGCAAAAAGTAACATTGATTTAATAAAATGATAACAATAATTGCTCAACGTGAAAAGAAAAGAAGTCACAATTATCGGAATTAGGAAAAAAATCAGATTGCAAGAATGCAGTAACATATAAAAGATAGGGTATCAATGGGGTGTCTGAATTAAGTTGCAGAATTGCATTTCACAGTTTTATAGAAGTCTGTTAGATGTGCTTTAGAAAAAAACAAAAAATGTATCAAGGTGTAAGCCAGGCCCAATATGTGGAAAAACTTACACATTGCTGAAGAGATATGCTTTACAATGCCTGCAGTGCAATGACTGGATAAAAAAAAGTAGAAGGAAACACTATCAACAAATTACATCTTTGCCATCTTAGTGTTGGAAAATTTGAAGGTACAAACAAAAAACAAAAGCAAGGTATAAACCGAGGACAAAGGCTATCGAAACATTTTATAACTATATAAATGTCAACTTATGAACTAGTAGTGAATCCTGCCAGTAATTGGAAAATATTTAGTCTTTGCTGGGAATTGCTGGCTGCCTATTTCAATATGCTGACATCAATTTTCAAGCACATTAACCAATGTTCATATTGCAAAGATAAATTTTTTACACAATCCTATTTTATAATTTGTGCAAAAGCAAGTACGATCCTTTCTTAGCAACAACTAGAGGTGGCCACACGATCGTGCCGTGCGTGTCGTGCCGAATTTTCGGTGAGCCGGTTCATTTAGCTATGAACTCGTGAACAGCCCGTATGATAGGACGAGCCGTGCCGGGTTCGGGCCGGTTCGACAGACGACAGTTCGTGGACGGCCCGCGATTCACACGAGTTAGACGAATTTGGCGGTTTACCCGAGTTGCAGGCGGATGAGGGGAGACGACGAGCCGGGCTGCCGAGTTTGGCGAGCCGAATTACACTGAACACTGTAATTTTTTTTAATGGGATGCAACTTGATTATTTAGTTGATTGACAGATGACATTTGACAGAGGTAAGTTGTAATAATATAAATTACTATTATTAGCTACAGGCTACAGCTACACAGACACAGTACACACGGATTAATTTAAATTGTATGTGTGAACAGAGGAAATTTCCATACTTTATCTTCCATTTTGAATTGATAAAACCAAGACAAGCACACTACACTTACTTTGTTACGTTTGATTTGAAGAACAACTCCAAAATAGATTAATAGATTTGAAGCGCGTGCCACTAACGCGCAGGCCATGCTGAATAATTCGCCAACTCGCGGGCCGAGCCGAACGGTTTCTCATTTGTTTATTCGCAGGCGGTTAGAAGGGCCGGTTCTCGTCCGGTTCCGATTCCGGGCCGGTTCCGGTTCCGGGCCGGTTCCGGTTTTACAATTTCCAGTTCGTGTTCGGCTCATCTTAATACACGATTTGTGCCGAATAATGAACTGGCACGTGACAAGGCGAGTTAGACGAATTTTTGGCGAGCCGAATCTCGATCGTGCCGAGCCAAACCGTTCGTTTGGCCACCTCTAGCAACAACTGAGAGTAATTTCATAAACCATAAACGCCAAACAAAAGAAAACTCAAAACCTAGATTAGACCATTAGAGTCTGTGTTTTTTTCCATTAGGGTCTTACTTATTAATCCTGCACTGACATAAAACACTATTTTCTTGAGTTATCACACCTGAATGATATATAAAAATCATATGATCAATTTTATTATTATATATATTCTTTCTCCCGTTAACCATGAATTTGTTATTACCCCCGTCTCTTGTATTATAATTTGTGTTGTTGTGTCACTCGATTAACAATCTCATATTTTTTTTAAAACCCAACTCAGCCCAGCCCTACCCCTGCAACCCCCAAACCAAACAGGCCGTGAGAGTTCAAGTGAGTATTATAATAGTTCTTAAAGTGGGTATGAACCACGTCAATTCGAAGAAAATCTAGGATTAGCGGTACTGTAATTATAATGGTTAAAATTCCAGAGTGTGTTGAATTGTTATATATGTATGTCTTGTTCATTTTATGGCCTGCTATCTGAAAATAGTACATGGTAGTAGGGCTCTGCTATTATGTTGCTTGAGTTATTTGCTAAAAAATATTTTTGGCTAATTGCTCTTCGTAAGATCTTTATAACTAAATTTGATGATTGAATGAAATGTAATTATCTCTTCTCTGACCATGCAGGTCAGTATTTACTATCCAATCCTAAATTATTTAACCTTTTCGTACTTATATTTCTTTTTTGCATTGGGTCCATAATAATTTCAAAGTTAACAGACTACGTGTCTAAATTATGATCATGCATTATTCCTCCAGTCCCATCTGAAGTTGACATGCTCTTTGTAGTTATCAAACACCATCAAATATTTTAATGGGGTGTATTCAATTGGGATTTTGAAGGATTTTTATGGATTTTAGAAATCACGGGGTATTCAATTTGGATTTGAAATAATCCTTTAAAATCTGAAAGTATTCAACAAGGATTGGAAAAAATCTTTTAAAATCTGAGTGTATTCAATTTAGATTTAAAAAAATCAATCAAAATTTGGTGGTATTCAATTTGAATTTTAAAAAATCCATTAAAATCTGATGGTATTCAAAATTCCATGAATTTTCTTTTATTTAAAAAAGTTGTGGATTTTGATGGATTTGCTAGTACATTTTTAATATCTTGAAATCTCTTCAAAATACATGAGATTTTGATGAATTTCTAAAAAATTTCACAAAATCTGCAAAACTCTATAAGATTTTGGATCAACTTCATGAAAATCCACGAATAATTAAAATGAACGAAAATCTTTTAAAATCTGAAATGAATACACCAGTACAATGGAGTAGAATTTGGTTAATGAAACATCTACGGAAGCTACTTCCGTTGACTTCTATTATTATCACTTTCTTATCCATCATCTTTCCAAGTATTTCTGATATATCGTGTTTGTATTGACAGTGCTGCAGTAGAAACCATCGAAGTCTTGCAGAAACACTCCCTGATAGAGGACAAAGTTGCTTCCTAGTTAAAGAATTGGCGTTGTTACTGAACAACGATATGTCTTAACTACTGGGTTTTCGACTGATCTTCCAACCAGGCCGGAATTGTTACTAACTTTTGAAACTTGTAGCTTAATTTATTATATTTAAATCATCATTTTTCGGTTGTTAGATATATAATTTGTTTAAATTTTGTGAACATCATCATTGAGCCACAATTTTAATATGTATCTTTTTATGGGCTAAAATTCTTGTAACCTTGAAATGAATATCGCACAATTGATGTGTACAAAGTTCTGGTAGATTTTCTACGAGATGTATTTGCCTTGTTTGTGGAAGTGTAGCCTGTTTTCTTAAAATCGAGTTCAATACACCGTTGACGCGGTTAAGTGATTCTAAAGGGCAATATTGATAGAATTAGAGATAATGTAGCATCATCCAGATCATCGGAACTCACTTCACTTCCTCAAGAGGCAATATATGGGGAGAACAAACCTAGCACTTCTTCAGTTGCATGCCCTATAACATGCTGCCTATGGTCAGCTGCCTATGGTCACTGACATTGATGCCAGAAAAGAATGCACAAGGATAACTTGTATCAAAAATTTTCACTAAAGTATATTTTTATGATAAACATCCGTTAAATGGTCAAAACTAGGGGTGAGCAAAACCGAACCGGAACCGAAAAACCGAACCGAACCGTTTAATTTCGGTTCGGTTCAGTCCGAAATTTTTAAAAAATTAGTCGGTTCGGTTTTTTTGGTCCAAACCGAAATTAAGTTTGGTTCAGTTCGGTTCTTTTTCAAAATAATTCGGGTAGAACCGAACCGACTGAATTAGACATATTATATATATATATTATAATATCTTAAAAATACATAATAAATTAAGAATATTATTAAATTGCTAAAAATGATCGAAGTCGCTGAATAATCTCTATTCTCAAATCTATACAACAACGTACCACAACCGAGTTGTAGAGAAAATTTAAATATATTTAAAAATTCTATGTTCAATACTATTTCCAATAATACTGCACTAAACTTGTAATGATTATGAAATTATGCTTGGTTTAAATTTTTAAATTATTTCTTTTTTATGTTGTTTGTAAAATTACTGAAGTTTTGATAATTCATGATTTAGTAATGGATGCATATTTTTGTTTTTTTATTTAACTTACATATTGCATATAATTAATAATATTTTTTTAAACAAATTTGGTTCTTAAGGACGAACCGAACCGACCGAATTATTACGGTTCGGTTCTGGTTCGGTCCATAATACAAATTTGGTCGGTTCGGCTCCAAAAAAGCAAAATTTTGGTTTTTGGTCTTTTCGGTTCGGTTCGGTTTTGGACCGAACCACCCGAATGCTCAGCCATAATCAAAACAAATCGATGAAACTAAATTCATAACAAATTTTGGCTATCAATGCATCCGAAAGAAACAATACTGGGCAGTGTTATGAAACTTGTTGAAGAACATTATTAGGAAAATATCATAACGTAATTATGAATTACTAACCCTTGACCCTTAAATATATGGATCATGTTAAACTGGTTGCCATGAAATCCTTATCTAACCCATTATTTTAAATACGTCTAATCTATATTTTAAGGTTCCGGATTGAATCATATTTTTTACCTTTTCGAAAAAAAATGTGAATTGAAAGTTCTCTATTCCGCTATAATTTTTCGTGATATATTTTTTTTTTACGAAAAAAACTTTTTCTTTCCACTGAAAATTATAGTTAAATGGTAAAAAAAATAATCAATCTGAACCATTATAATATAAATCCAACCCGGACATATTATATAACCGATAACTAACGAGTAACACCCGATTTGTCAAACAGGACCAAGACCCTAAATATAAATCGGTGGTTTTTTTTACTAGTTTCCCACATTAAAAAGAAAGGATCCTGAGTGATCCAACGGCTCAAATCTCATACAAAATAATCCAACGATCCATATAACTTCATTTCGCTCTCTCTTGAACCCTTAATAATTTGGATTATCCTCGGGGTTTAGGCTGAGGGTTTTTCAGCAAATCCAAAAGGTACTATCCTCAAATCTCTCCGTTTCACACTTGATATGGTATATTTAATGCTGCTTGTTGGAATTGAAGAAATCGGAATTATTCTGTTGAGGTACTGATTTACGATTTATCGGACGATTTTTAAATAATCGGTTGATTTATCGGCGATTTATCGGGAATCGGTCAAATCAGATCAATATTTTTGACCGATTTTTGAGCGATTTATCGGCGATTTTTGAAAAATCGGCAGATTTCTATAACAGAGGAATTGAATCTTAATTGTTCTTGTTTCTGCTAATCATTTTGGTTATCTGAGTTTATAGGCCTTGAGTTTTTATGCTATTATTATGTTATTTTAATCTATCAAGTAGTTTTTGTTAAGCATAAGGGAAAGGGAAATGCGGATTCTCCCCATGACTCTATAACTCGTATAGTGCCTCCCCAAAAGTCCGGTTTCACCGGTGCTTGTGACAGGTTTTATTATGGTGTCAAGGGGAAATGTAATGTTAGATTGTTAGTCTTGTTGAGTTGTGTTCTTTGATATGCAAGTGGTCTTATAGTTGATATAGATAGTAGGAGATGTGACAAGCACCGGTATATGTTATGTGTCGATAAGAGCTGACAGCTGAGATGTCGTTACTTGCAAACTATTTTACTAATAATATCTAATTATCTGTTAACAGAAATGGTTATTCCTCCTCGACTGAAGCCTGGCAGAATCACAAATTTTCTGAAGCCATATGTCCTGCGAATGCATTTATCAAACAAGAATGCAAGTGCCCAAGTAGTCCACACTCCAACAGCGTCAGTAGCATTCTCTGCAAGCTCACAAGAGAAAGCCTTGTTTGTGGTCAACGTTGGAAAATACTCGGGATTTTGCTGCTGCTGCTGCCAAAATAGGCAACATCTTGGGGAAACAGCTGATGCTCAATAATATTCCTGCAGTCACTGTTTTCTATAAGAAAGATCAGAGTCCCATGGCAAGGTAAAAGCTGTAGTTGATTCTCTAAGAGCAGCTGGTGTCAAACTAATTTGACACACCGATATCAGAATTATCACTATTTGCTTGCTTAAAGTTGCGCTCATTCAGTGAATGGAGACTGTTGTATTTGCTTTCATGATTTAGATTGTAACAGAATTCAATTCAATGTGGATATCAAAAGGATGTAACTTTTGTTTTCGATTCTACAAGGATGTTCATCATTTATTTTTGTTTTCAGAGCGGTTTTCGTTTTTCTTAACGTCTCCATGATCAAATATTAAAAATTGAATTGAAGACCTTGTATGTTCACTTGACACCTGACTTTGATTTTGGAGACTGCCCGGGCAAACGTATTATCCGAAAGCATGAAACTCTACAAACATGTCAACTGAAAACATAAAACTCTCTCAAGTTTGTATAATCTCATGGTCTTATAAGAGGCAAATGTTTGGATAATGTGAAGAGCTCAAGTGGAAGTTTTTGTAACACTTCCATCTGGCGTACACATAAAAATGAATACACCACCTAAATGAGGCTGAATAGTGATTAAAAAAATCTATTTATCAATTATTAATCAACACCTTAATTTCATAAATTTGAAAAGTAATATATATTGACTATAAGACATAAATTAGTACTATTATTCTATTTATTTTTTTTAAAATAATTTTTTTCGAATAACGAAAAATCTCTATATTTTATAATTAATAAATATATTTTCCTGTCCTTGCTACGATATTAATTTACATAGATTTGACTATACAAGGCATGTGAAGGTAAAAATTAAAATAGTTACCGGGAACAATTTAGTAACAGAGATAGCAGTTGGGCCGCTAGCATCTGAAACTTGCTACTTAAATTTAGGGCCCAGCCCAGAATGGATCCGAATTTAGCCCTACTCGAGCCAGCTTTTGCCTACACAACGTTACTCACCTGAGCTATTCAATTTATACTCACCTTCTCCGTTCTGCACACAACTTTCAATCACCTATACGTACATTTATATATACAGCGAGATTCAGAGAGAGTGAGAGAAAGAGAGAGAGGGAGAGAGAGAGAGAGGAGGATGAAGATAGAAGAGGTACAATCTACAACAAAGAAGCAAAGAATTGCTACTCATACTCACATCAAAGGCCTTGGACTTGAGGTATACATATACAAAAAAATTATTCTTTTAATTCACGGTTCCTTTATATATATCTCTTTGTTTTGGTTATTTTATTTGGCTTTTGTAAGTTTTAGTATTTTAGGCCAGTTATTAACACTAGGGTTTAGGGTTTTGGCACTTGGTTAAAAAAATAGCTTGTTTGAATGGAAGTCTCAGTTTTTCGACAAATATCACTGATAATAATTGGGACAATGGTTAGATACTAGAGTATGACTAGGTGAAAATGATTAAAAGGTCCCGATTGCATCTTAAATTTTAGGCAGGGAAATTATTGTGAAGTATAACAACCCAATGCTTATATAGTACAATTAAAAGGTCCCCAATTGCATATTAAATTTTAGGGCAGGGAAATGATTGTTAAGTATAGCAAGCCGGGTTATTAAAATGTCTGTGCCCAATTTTACCCCGACAAGTGGAAATTGGAATGGCTGTTTTTATGAAGACTGTTTGGCTTGTGTACACATATCTTGGGAGATGATGCAAATATTTGTAGAGTTTTCGGGTTTTGCTTTTCCGTCTTCTTTTTTTCTTGGTAAACTGCAAAAGGTTGTTGCAATAGAAAATAAAGTGTTTGGTGTGGATTATGATGGTTCTGTACATAATTATCTTTAGATAGAAGATAAGCATAAGGAAATGTCTTGGATTGGAGAAGTGGAAGGCCATATTTTGGAATTTCATACATGTTTTTGTTAGAATATTAAGATCCAATTGGGCCTTCCTCTAACACCTTAAGGTTTATATGAGCTAGTTACCTAACATTTTTTAAATTTTGATACTATAAAATTTGCTTTGCAGTTATAATAATTTGTAACACTTCTTATGCTTATATCTCTGGCCTTATATAGTTGCCAAATTTTATTTTGCCTGAACCGTTCATGCATATCAGGCAGACATTTTAGTATGTATGTCAAATACTCAAATTATGAAAAAAATGTAGAGGTCCTTCTGCTTAAATTTACCTCAATAGTTCTTAAGTTGTAAACACCTTTGTTGTTGCTTTAAATCTCAACTTTATTATTGAGAAAGGAGAAGGTAACATTAGGTTGAAGCACTTCGGTCACTTTTCATTTGGAGCTTGTATAACCGGCTATATATATATATATATATATATTTAAATACCACACTATTAATCGAATCTGTTGACTCGATCTTATATGATTTTTTTTGGCTGATTGATGATATAAAGTGTGGCTGATTGATGATGAATTTGTTTGTGTTTGTAACTTTTTTATTTACATGTCTCTTTTTCTAGACAAATGGAGCGGCAATACCTTTGGCTGCTGGCTTTGTCGGCCAGTCTGCAGCAAGAGAAGCTTCAGGCCTTGTAGTTGATATGATACGCCAAAAAAAGATTGCTGGTAGGGCTCTTCTCTTTGCTGGTCCACCTGGAACTGGAAAGACTGCCCTTGCACTCGGGATATCTCAGGAGCTAGGGAGCAAGGTAAGACATCATAGGGCGATTCACTTGTAATTTCTAGTTACACGTTTCAATTTTCAGCTCAACATCTTCAGTTTTCTTTACCATGTTGCTTTGTTAACACCTGAAATCTATTTTTCCTTCAGGATTTGAATCTAATTTTGAAATCTCTGGTCTAAATTAGTTTAAATTTTCACTTTCATTTGCATTTAAGACTTAAGAGACTTGCAATTTGTTGTTTGATTCTACGTCTATTGCTTGTTGGAATTTTGTCAAGAGTTAATTAAAGATGTGCGGAGGGATCCTTATGTGTTGAAATGATGTATTTACACTTACAGTACAAAGGGCAACACATTCATTTAACAAAAAAGAATGTAATATAGATTTCTTGAATGAATTGAGATAGCATATGTGTTGAAATGATATATTTACAATACAAAGGGTGACGCACTCCTTAAACAAAAAAGTATGTAGTATGGATTGCTTAAATGAATTGAGATGACTTGGAAAATGAAGTGTTGCATAGAAATTGATATGGTGTGAGTATTGACATTCGAACACTGGCTTGAAACAAAAGTTTTTCACTTGTGACTCTTAGGTTCCATTTTGTCCCATGGTTGGATCAGAAGTGTATTCATCAGAAGTAAAAAAAACTGAGGTTTTGATGGAAAATTTTAGACGTGCCATTGGTTTACGTATCAAGGAAAACAAGGAGGTCTACGAAGGAGAGGCAAGTTCTTTATCATGCTTTTTTTCTTTAGTTCTTAGATGTGATAAACGTTTTTTTATAATTCTTGTTGAGCATAACGTGATATTTTTCTGACATAATTTAGGTGACTGAACTTTCCCCAGAGGAGATGGAGAGCGTCACCGGTGGATATGGTAAAAGCATTAGTCATGTTATTATTGGGTTGAAAACTGTTAAGGGAACTAAACAACTGAAGCTGGATCCAACTATCTATGATGCTATAATCAAAGAAAAGGTAACATCATTTTTTATCTGTGAGGTCTTCATAAAGATGTATATATTTGATGATCTTACTATTTGTTATACGATTTGACATGGCTTCTGAATTTATTCAAGGATATGGCATGTCGATTGTTTAAAATATTTCCAAGTTATCTTGTAATGTTATCTTGATTAGTAGATTCAGTTTCGGCTCAATCATTTGTTAGCATTTGATGCATGATGATAACTGCAGGTAGCTGTTGGTGATGTTATATACATTGAAGCAAATAGTGGTGCAGTTAAAAGGGTAGGTAGGAGCGATGCATTTGCAACAGAATTTGACCTCGAGGCAGAAGAGTATGTTCCGCTGCCTAAAGGAGAGGTTCACAAAAAGAAGGAGATAGTTCAGGTTTGCTCATATAAATTCTGGGGTTTCTTTTATGATTCTAGTTGCGCACATGTATTCTCGATTTCTAGAATATAGCTCATGAATTTGGAACTGCCAGAAGAACAAAGCTACTAAACCTTTAATGTCGCAAATTACATTAGGACACAGAAATTTGTTCTTAAAACTATGAGCTTTCTTTTTCCCTTCTCATGTTTCCTGTTAAATCCAGGGAGTATCAGGTGCCACCTATGGTTATGATTTTGTAATAAATTATTGATGTATGATTATTTTAGGATGTTACACTACACGATCTGGATGCTGCAAATGCACGGCCTCAAGGCGGGCAAGATATATTGTCTCTGATGGGTCAAATGATGAAGCCTAGAAAAAATGAAATTACCGAGAAATTACGGCAAGAAATAAATAAGGTACCTTTTTGTCAATATTAAAAAATGTCATTAACTCATTATAAAAGAAGACAATATTTTAACCATAAAGTGTGTCCCTTGCAGGTTGTAAATAGGTATATTGATGAGGGTGTAGCAGAGCTTGTCCCTGGAGTCTTGTTTATTGATGAGGTTACTAGCTAATACTTTCCGTCCATATGATTTTCTCTTCTCTTCTCATGACTTGTATAAATTATACATATAATTTTCTTCACAGGTGCATATGCTTGATATGGAATGTTTTTCATACTTAAACCGTGCTTTGGAGAGCTCATTATCTCCAATAGTAATCTTTGCTACCAACAGAGGAATTTGCACAGTGAGGTAGGAAGCTTAAACACTAACTTGGGCTTCTGATGAGGAAAAAAGTTAATGTAATTGTATATTTTGTTTTCTCAAGAATATTGAATCCTACTTTAGTTTGTCTGTATCCACATCATTTGTTACCATACTAGGTGACCTAGAAAGCTATATAGTCATGGCTCCAACTTTAGAGTTGATCAAAGTTCTCTGATTTATATACACTCAACAAGTTCTTTACTGTGTTTATACTTTGGAAGTAGCCTACATCTCTTTTAGTGTGTATATCTTTTTCTTTTACATGGAATTTGTTCATTTTTCAGAGGAACTGATATGAGTAGCCCTCACGGTATACCAGTGGATTTGTTAGACCGGCTGGTGATTATACGGACAGAAACATATGATCCATCTGATATGATAAAGGTAAAAAGCTCTCGCTTCTTAGATTCTTTTTCTATGTTTGACCTGTCATAATCTCAAGTAAGTTAATGACGGACTAGCCTGACAAATGTATCCTTCGACTTGGCCAGATTCTTGCAATCCGTGCACAGGTGGAAGAACTGGTCATAGATGAAGAAAGTTTGGCTTACCTAGGAGAAATTGGACAAAAAGCATCATTAAGGTTTGCTTTGTTCTTCTTTGCTGTTATGGCTTTCTGGGTTCGCCCATTTCTGGGACTACTCTGATAAATGGTTGCTCTATGCAGACACGCTGTGCAGTTGTTATCCCCTGCTAGTGTTGTAGCAAAAATGAACGGCAGAGACAGTATTTGCAAGGTACAATGCATTTCATGCTTTTTTATTGTTGGTGAAAGCTATTATTGTACTTTATCCAATAAGTCTATTCCTCACTTGTATATGTCATACAATTTTCGCAGGCAGACCTTGAGGAAGTGTGTAGTCTATACCTAGATGCCAAGTCCTCAGCAAGACTTCTTCAGGAGCAGCAGGATAGATACATTTCTTGAGTAAAATGTTTGCAATCGATTGTATTGTTTGTTAATCCCCATGTTTGCAACTTATACATTTCCATGCTTTTAACATGAACACTAATGTTCACTAAATTAAGTATTTATTCTCTGGAAAGCCATTCTTTCTGCAGCCGCTGCCAACAAGTCTCTTCTACCATTTTGGTTATGGATGAACTGCTACCCTTGCATTGAAACTTTCTAAGATGTAGTTTTTTCTTTTGGTGTTCATTTTTAAACCTATTTAATTCTTGTGAATCAGTCGATTTCTTTCTTGCTAAATGGAATGTATCACTTCCTAACAGTGCAATCGTTTGTCATCAGTTATTGCTTTACATGCAACAAACAGATGATCCGTTTTTTTTTTCCTTTTTAAAAATTCAGAGAAAATAATAAGAATTTCATGAAGAGGCCGGAAGGAAAGTAAATTTTTTTTTTTTTTATTTTTTTAAAATGAATTTTTGAGTAAAAAGTTAAAATAAATCTTTATGTACAATAGTCGAGGAGTGAGCAAAATATTTGTTTCATTTTACCACGCAAACAGAAGCTTAGAATTAAAAAATAAAGATTCCTGGATTTCTCAAGGAAATGGTGCTAAAGAGTAGTATATAGAGTAGGGGGGCAGTACAAGTATGACAATTGACAAAATGAACTTCAACATGTAACATATTTGGTATTTCTCATCTTGTCATAATACTCTCAATGGTAAGTTGTTGACTAAATGAAACTATTAGCAGCATTTATACGACCACATAAAACATTAATCATTTGTTTTTTCTTTTGACCCTCACGTTTCTTTTTGAAAGTGGACTCTATATTACCAATTATTTTCATTGGACAAATTATTTATACTTGCATTCTTAAATTCTAAAATGAAAAATTAAAAGTTGATAATAACTCTTAGATCTAGATCGCCCAACATTCAATTTATAGTACAAGATATGTATTACTCTTGCAACTATATTTATACAAATATTAGGTATTCTATTGCCAAAATGTCCATAAATACGTAAATATGATTAGGAGAATTATATTACTAGTATGTAGGACAATTTAATAATATTATCATAATAATATTTACAAATCCTTCTTTTATCATGTGTATATTTGTGTTGATAGACTTTTTCTTATCTAGGTAAGTAGAACTCTTGAACCCTATTCGGATATTTAAATTTTTTTATATGAATTTCATTACAACATTTTTAGAAAAATACATATTTAAAAAGCGTTTACCCTGTGAAACTTCAATAGCATGAGAATTTTTATTTATTTATTTAATATTCAATATTTAAATATATTCTAGATAAGGGCTAAAATATTATATTGATATTTCAGATACTTTTTTTACAATACACAAATAATAACTAATACTATAAATATAATAATAATAAATCTATTTTTATTTCAAAAAAAAAATAATAAATATATTTTGATAAAATACACAATACGGGGTCTACCAGTAAAAAATGTCTAATTAAGACGGATAACAAGAATATAAGAGCAAGCCGGAGGGGAAGAGCATAAATCAAATAAAAGATGCTTGACTGGTATCATTTGTCTTGATTCACGTTCTTCTCCTTTTTCCGTTGTATTTTTAATCTGTTACAAATAAGTATCATTCATTTCCATATAATTTTTATTAGTCTCGCCAGCAAGTTTCGCCAAATTCATCCACTGTAAGTTCGTTTCTCTTGTTTTCTGCCTTCAACTCACACGCACACACAGCGAGATAGAGAGAGAGAGAAGGAAAGACAGAGAGAGATATAGAGAGGAGGAGAGAGAGAGAGAGAGAGAGAGAGAGAGAGAGAGAGAGAGAGAGGTATACACGCATATTTGTTACGTTGAGTAATTGTTGAATTTTAAGTTTCATTTTGTAGTGTTGCACGTTTTTATTCAATAAAATTCTAATTCACCACTCGGATTTTGAGTATTGTGTGTGTCTAGTAGCAACATAATGTATTTGAACTCTGTATCAATTAGATTCTGATCACTTGGACAAATAACTGTTAGTTTTCTTCAATTTTACAATAGAAATGTTGATAGATTGAACTGCAACTCATCGTATATGTTGTTAATGTGCTGTAATTTAACTGAAATGAATTGGATTTGATCTATGAGATGTTGTCTGTTTGCCTGGCAAGTTTATGTGTTGTTGAATTTTCCGGATTATTATCAGTCTGATCCTGATCAGTTTAAAAAAAGAAGTAAAAACCAAATAAATAATTTTCATTGTCTCCTTTGGAAACAATAGTTACCGGATCAAATTATAATTCACCATATATATTGACATGCTGTAGACTTATAGTTGTTTTTGCATTTTGACATGAGATAATGTGTATGTGTGTGTGTGTGTGAGATTAGTGTGTCGATCGGTTTTCTTAATTATAAGTCAGTGTCAGTCAGATCTTGATCAGTTAAAAACTTGTAATTGACTATATTTGTTTTGTTTATCAAATATATGTCAATATATTAAACTGTAGTATATGATCTATATTCTGATTGTGATTAAATTTAAAGGACTTGAATTTGATTTAATCTGTATGTGTTGTATGTGTTGTTGCAGTGCTGTGCGTGAAATTTAATTGTTGAGAAAATGGCAACCGGAGCTGTTCCATCTTCATTTACTGTACTAAAAAGTAAAGATAATATAACAGGCTTCACCAAAAGTATGGATTTTATTAAGCTTTCTGACTTGCAGAGGGTTAAGTTTCGCCGAACCAAGGTTTCAGTGATTAGGAATTCCAAGTCAGAGATTGTTGAACTTCAACCTGCGTCGGAAGGGAGTCCTCTATTAGGTATAATCATTTTCCTTCTAATTCTTTGTTTAAATTTTTAGTTTGTTATAGTTGTAACACAATATTTTGTCACTAAGAACTTAAAGGCGTTAAGGAAAATATTCTCATTTTTGTGGTTGATTGAATATATCATTGCACTTAAGTAAAGTTTTCTTTGGTTATCTATTAATATATACAAGAAACTGACATAGTTTTTATCTTTTTAAACTTTAGTCAGATACTGCTATCCATGAGAATGTGATGGAATAAGGTTTTAATCTAGGGTATTCCTTAACATTTTGAGAATGTCGTAAATTAAGTAAAAATATACACACACACACACATACATATATATATGTAATAATTTGTGTTTATAGTGAGTAAAATGTTTAGAACTTTGTTTATCACTCGAAGAAAAAAATGTTCAGAAAAAATGTCTTACAGTAGGTACTTCACAGAGAGTCACAAATTTAAATTTTATAAAAAAACGCTCATCTCACAAGTAGATTTTGGTGCTAGAATTTGCCTTCTCATAGTTGACCAATGAATTACTGTCACTGCAGATCATTGTTAGGTAGGTGTCTTCTGTACCAAAAAATATATGTTTTCCTAAATATTATAGCAGTATATAATTTGCTTGCCTTTATGTGTACAATATAAATGTTTACAATTGTTGCTTTCAATTTATTATTGTAGTTCCTCGGCAAAAGTATTGTGAATCCACAAACAAAACCGTAAGGAGAAAAACCCGTACAGTGATGGTTGGAAATGTTGCTCTTGGTAGTGAACATCCTATTAGAATTCAAACCATGACCACAACTGACACAAAAGATGTTGCTGGAACAGTCGAGCAGGTTCTTAAATCTCCATTTTATACTATAGCGTCGCAATTTTAACTGGCCCAACATATATCCTAACTTAGAAAGTTCAGTTGGCGGCTATTTTACAAGGATTCTCATTTTGATCATTCTTGTCCTATGTACTATATAATATTTTAAGTTTGAATTTCACTAGTCCATTTTGACAACTTTGCTATATCTTTTACCATGTCATAACTTATAACCCATTTGAGTAAATTTACCTGTCAAAGTTAGAAGTGATGAAGATGAGCTAACATTAATACAGATGAATTAACATGTTAGGATAGCTTTTGATGCATTAATGAAACCTCAAGGTTATTAGACATCATGACCCAATGCTGCATACTAGATGGGAGAAAGAAAAATGATACTGTAATTTTAATGATGCTTTAATACGTCATCTTTTGACATATTTTTCTTTGAAAAATGCTGATTATCAAATAAAACTTCTGAAATGTAGGTAATGAGGATAGCTGACAGTGGAGCTGATTTAGTCCGTATAACGGTTCAGGGGAAAAAGGAAGCAGATGCATGCTTTGAGATTAAAAATTCCCTCATTCAAAAAAAGTAGGTCCTTTGATTACATATTTTCTTAATGAATAATAACACCACAAAAGATCATGTTTGTATCACTAATATTCTATTTATGCAGTTATACCATCCCTTTGGTGGCAGACATTCATTTTGCCCCTCCTGTTGCAATGCGTGTTGCAGAATGCTTTGACAAAATTCGTGTGAACCCAGGGAACTTTGGTATATTTCTGCACAGTTTTTTTTGTTAAATGTGACAAATTTATATTATTGTTAATCTAATATGGAAATATCTCCCAGCTGATAGACGGGCTCAGTTTGAGACATTGGAGTATACAGAGGATGACTATCAAAAGGAACTTGAACATATTGAGCAGGTCAGATAACTTAGAGTTATAGGAAACTGTGCTAATGCTATATACAAGCATGTGTCCTGTCTCTATATATATGATATCTGATATATAAACTAATTCTAGTTAGTGATGCCTGACATGTAATGCAGATTGTAAATAAACAATATAGGTCATGGTGAGTGTTGTAGATAAATGGAAATCAACTTGGCGCCTCTATATATATAATAACTGTACCTACAATATCATTTATAAGATGGGAAATAAGAGAGTGGCACTATAGCTGAAAACATTCCATTGTGAACCAAAGTAGCAGCTAATCATCTGAATTAGAAGTTACCTTAAACTGGGAGAAAATGAAAAATAAAAATAGTGATATTTGAAGTCAAAACTTGGCGAAGATGTTAAATAGAAATAGTAATACTGTCACTATTTATATATTTAAAGCATATAGTGTATTTTCTCTTGCAAAGAAAAGCTACTCATAATTGAAATGTGTTAGCCCGGTAAAATTTGTCGAAACAGTTTGGCATTATAACAATAAACCACTAACAAGTTGCAGTGTATGTTGCTCGAATTCATATTCAAAGTGTCCAGGGTCAATATTTTAGTTGGTCTAAGTGTCCGATTTCTAATCAAATGATCAGACATGGGAGGAATATAGTGTCCCATCTCGTGTCGACAGTACTTCGGCTGAAACCGAAGTGTCAAAGTAAATGAGGTCTCAGTTTCAGTCTAATACTACAACTCTTTATATTCCACCATTGTTTGTGTCGGGTAATACATAATCAGTTTATGAGAATGTAAATTCTAAACGAGCCATTACCACAGACCTTTCACTTAAAATGTTATTGTTAAGTTACCAGTCCTCCTAAAACCTCAAGGTGTTAGGAGGACTTATCAGGATCTTATATTGCATTTTAACACTCCCCTAAAACCTCAAGGTGGTAGGAGGACTTATCTGGATCTTATATTGTATTTTAACACTCCCCAAAAACCTCAAGGTGGAGGACTTACCAGGATCTTATATTGTATTTAAACAGTTATGTACATATCTCACTGATTTATTCTCTGTATAATAACAGGTGTTTACTCCGTTGGTTGAGAAATGTAAAAAATATGGAAGGGCAATGCGCATTGGGACAAACCATGGAAGTCTTTCAGATCGTATAATGAGTTACTATGGTGATTCTCCTAGGGGAATGGTAAGCAGATACTTGTCAAGAAGTCTATCATTTTTTGCCTGTGCACAATTCAATGACACCATACTCATCTACATCTAAAACAGGTTGAATCTGCCTTCGAGTTCGCGAGAATTTGTAGGAAGCTGGACTTCCATAATTTTGTCTTCTCAATGAAAGCAAGCAACCCAGTTATCATGGTCCAGGCTTATCGTTTACTTCTAGCTGAAATGTATGTTCAGGGATGGGATTATCCATTACACTTGGGAGTTACTGAAGCTGGTGAGGGAGAAGATGGACGGATGAAATCTGCAATTGGCATTGGAACACTTCTTCAGGTTGTTTTCTAAATGGCAAACTGTATATTAACTTGAGTCAGTGAGGCAGAAGTCATATATTGGACATTTAATGTAACAAAGTAAAAAAGTTATGCATTTTACATTGTTTGGTCAAATATCTTCCTCAAACTTGTGACATTCTCATAGACTGGGTGGCAAGTGGAAATCGTGATTTTGTAATCTTGCTTATTTGACCAACTTCATATACAGGATGGTCTGGGAGATACAATCAGGGTGTCCCTCACAGAGTCTCCAATGGAAGAAATAGACCCCTGCCGGAGGCTGGCTAATCTTGGTATGAGAGCATCAAAATTGCAGCAAGGAGTGGTAAGGATACAATTTTTTCTTGGATTTT
This sequence comes from Apium graveolens, assembly GCF_009905375.1. Taxonomy (NCBI): domain Eukaryota; kingdom Viridiplantae; phylum Streptophyta; class Magnoliopsida; order Apiales; family Apiaceae; genus Apium; species Apium graveolens. The sequence goes on from NW_027419950.1 coordinate 28,583, forward strand.
TTTGGTCAAGCAATCGAAAATGAGAACCTCTCAGAATTCATTTATTATATAGTGTTTTAATTTTGTAATTGCTTGATTAGGCACCATTTGAAGAAAAACACAGACATTATTTCGATTTTCAACGGAGAACTGGTCAACTTCCAGTGCAAAAGGAGGTCAGAAAAAGGATGTGAAATTATTTTATAGAACTTGTGGAAGAAATAGGCTTTGTTTCATATATTCGTATTTGATTTTAATTGCAGGGTGAGGTGGTAGATTACAGAGGTGCCCTCCACCGGGATGGCTCCGTTCTCATGTCTGTCTCCTTGGACCAGTTAAAGGTCACATAGGATTATTATCTTCATACATACTAATTGAGAATATTATATTAACTACTTCGATACTGGATCTTGTTTTTTTCCGTTGTTTGACGTCTCTGAGCTTACTCATAAATTTTTCTCATTTTCCAGACACCTGAACTCCTTTACAAATCGCTAGCTACAAAGCTCGTTGTCGGCATGCCATTCAAGGTTTGCTTTTTTACATTTAATTGCACAATCTCACACGATAAAACTTTTGCTTCTGCAGCATGTCACTACATATTAATAACATTAATACTGATTTAGGACCTAGCAACTGTGGACTCAATCTTACTGAGGGAGCTTCCACCACTAGATGACAATGATTCTGTAAGGACTCCACATAATTATTTGATAATTTATTTTAATAAAAGGTTTCTGATTATATACATAACTGATGTGCAATTAGTACCTTTTTGTAAATCATAGTATTATATTATGTTTAAAGAAATTGAAGTATCAATTGACTTGTTATAATTTCTTACGCTGTTATCAGCGGCTAGCTCTCAAAAGGTTAATAGATGTAAGCATGGGAGTAATTACTCCTCTGTCGGAGCAACTCGTAAAGCCCTTGCCTAATGCCATTGTCCTGGCAACTCTTAAGGATTTATCAAGTGGCACTCACAAGCTTTTGCCCAAAGGTCTGCCTTCTATTTAATCTGTTTAGCTCGTGGAAGTGGTTTTAATAACAGTTTGGTAATCATCAAAGTTTTATTCTCAGGCACCCGCATAGTTGTGTCGGTACGTGGTGATGAACCATATGAAGAGCTGGAATTCCTAAAGAGCATTGATGCTACCATGCTGTTCCATGACCTACCTAACACAGACGAAAAAGTTGGCAGAGTACAAGCAGCCAGGAGGTATGATGACTCTTCAACAACAGAATAGTGCATAAATCTCACTTAAAGGGGTTAGGCATTTAAAATTTACCATTCACCAAGGCTGGTAGTAAGGTGATACATGAACATGCATGCCAGTGTTAAAGGCACAATTAATTGCACGATTAATGGCGCTTCGCACTTAGGCACAAGGTGTGCGATTCGAAAATGTGCGATTTAGTGCGATTCTGAACTCGTCCAAAAGATGCTCGTGAAGTGCTAAAAGGCGCTAAAATGCGCTAAAATGTGCTCATAACAGTAAAAACAGTAACACTCTAAAAAGAAGGGTAAACTAAAAAAATAACCCTAAAGTGTTTCACACAACAATCAGCATCCATCACAGGTCTCTCAGTGGTTACTAATTCTCGGCCTCCATCTAAAAGTAAGCCGGAGATTGAGTTAGACGACACCGAAACTGTTCAATTAGTGTATCTTATCGATTAAAGCTTCATTATTGATACTACTGTCATTTTATTTTTTCTCTTTTGTTAGTTTAAGTGTTAAGATTATCTTAAGTACTATCTTAAGTACTATTTTATTTTAGTGTACAGAATAGTGCATAAAGGGGTTAGGCGTTTAAATTTACCATTCACCAAGGCTGGTAGTAAGGTGATACATGAACATGCATGCCAGTGTTAAAGGCACAATTAATTGCACGATTAATGGCGCTTCGCACTTAGGCACAAGGTGTGCGATTCGAAAATGTGCGATTTAGTGCGATTCTGAAATCGTCCAAAAGGCGCCCGTGAAGTGCTAAAAGGCGCTAAAATGCGCTAAAATGTGCTCATAACAGTAAAAACAGTAACACTCTAAAAAGAAGGGTAAACTAAAAAAATAACCCTAAAGTGTTTCACACAACAATCAGCATCCATCACAGGTCTCTCAGTGGTTACTAATTCTCGGCCTCCATCTAAAAGTAAGCCGGAGATTGAGTTAGACGACACCGAAACTGTTCAATTAGTGTACCTTATCGATTAAAGCTTCATTATTGATACGACTGTCATTTTATTTTTTCTCTTTTGTTAGTTTAAGTGTTAAGATTATCTTAAGTACTATTTTCTTGTTAAATTTGTGATTATTTTCTTTTGGGTCAAAAGGCGAGCTATTAATGGTGCTTCGCGATTCACGCTTTAATTTTGGGTCATGCGCCTTTTTATAATCTGCGCCTTAAACAACACTGATGCATGCAGACACATACTTAACAGATCGATATATATATGTTCATTGACACGCGAAATTCAATTTAGGACAAACCTAAGATTCCGCTTTCTTGATCAAATAATTGGAAGAACTTTCTAAAGGCACATCTGTAATTGGCTGAGGATGGCTATCTCATCTTGGATATTTGAAGTACGTAACTTAAGCAGACCCAATACAGTATTTGAACTAGATTAATCAAAATTTTGTTTAATTTGTTTTTTGGCTAATAAGAACTTAAGGAATAATTGATCTGATCTTGAATACAAGCTGACTAGTAAAACGTTGACATAAAATGAGACTGTCCTATATTTTTGTGTATGCGCTGGATTTTAAATTGAAGTGGCCACATTTGGCTTCTGCAAATTCAATGCTCTGATTCTCTGAAGGTCTGGTAATTTGGTGAGACTTTTTTTTGCCAGATAATTTGGAGAGACTTAATTAGTTAATTATAAAATAACTTGTCTCGTGACTTCCAATTTCATATCTGAAATTTTGAAAGATCTGCTCTTCCAAATGGGAGGTCCTGACACACTTCATTGTTTTAATTACTGCAGGCTATTTGAATATCTTTCAGAAAATTCTTTGAACTTCCCTGTGATTCATCACATACAATTTCCAAAAGGGACTCATCGGTAAATACAAATTAAGACTACTTTTCGCAGTAGGGAACATGGTTTTATTGACTTTCTCTATAATATTGCAGGGACGATTTAGTCATAGGTGCTGGCGCGAATGCTGGATCTCTTTTAGTAGATGGTCTTGGAGATGGCATCCTATTAGAAGCTCCAGATCAGGATTTTGATTTTATTAGAAGTACATCTTTCAATTTGCTTCAAGGTTGCAGAATGCGAAACACAAAAACGGTATGTATTAATTTTGGAAGAAGAATAGCTTAAAATGGTGCTAAGTATCATTGTCTTATTCCCTTCTTTTCACATGTACCACAGGAATATGTATCCTGCCCATCTTGTGGGAGGACATTATTTGATCTACAAGAAATAAGTGCAGAAATAAGAGAGAAGACATCACACTTGCCTGGTGTTTCAGTAATTACCAACTCTGTCCTCAGTGATAAGACGATTATGATTAGCTAACAATCTTTTTTTTATTAGGCAAACATAGTTATGACTATTTTCTATTTCTTGCTACAGATTGCAATCATGGGTTGCATTGTGAATGGACCAGGGGAGATGGCTGATGCAGATTTTGGATATGTTGGTGGTGCTCCGGGAAAGATTGACCTTTATGTTGGAAAGGTAAAAATTAATACATCCCCTTAGACTTTAGATATATAAAAAATTAGTCTGCCCACTTGAGTATTATAATATATATTTTTGCTCCATTTACGTGGACAACTAGCAAAAAGTTTCTTCTCTTGTATTTGGATGCTGGAACTCTATATTGCCACATGATTTATATCTATCTTTGTTCATCGTACACCAATTACAAGTACTGACACTGCAATTATAGCTTTTCCTTGTGAAAATTATAGCCAAGAGGCACAACCTACCATACCATATTCCATCAGAATCAATTCTCTACTCATTGTAGGGGCCTTCAGATTTTACAATGATGATCAATTTGACTGATTTGTTTATCATTCCGTCACTAACCAGTAGAATAAAATATCATTATATAAAATGAAAATCCTCTTTTGGTAAATTATTATGTTAAACAAGATTAGCTTGATTTGTGGTAGATCTGGGGCAATGCTTACACTTTATATATCCTATAGACTCGATTGTTACATTGTATGTGATTTTTTCGTTCGGATGTGAATGGAAGAATGTCCATAAGTCTCATTAAGTATTTATTCACGCTTAATTATTCTTGATTTCTTGTCATAATTTTGATGAATAGCTCACTCTCATTTATTTATTAATATACGTAATTCTTTTGAAATTCTTTTGAATTCTGGGACATTTATGAACCTAAATGGAAGACGTCACCTCTGTCTTGCCTCCTTCCATCTTCATGAGATAATTAGCAATGAAAATGATGCTTTATTTTCAGCTAGTGCCTATTATCTAATTCCAGTATAGTTTTTTTGAAGAGATAAATGTTGAAGATGTGAATTTAGTAGTGTGATACAATAAAGATATCTTATGCATGTCCAAATTTAGGCTGCCATTGCTTATAGGTTCTTCAATCTCTACAAGATGTAGAAATTCTGTATATTGTATTTAGTTTTTGTGTTCTTTTGTAACACAGACAAGCTCCAAAGAATGCCTCAATAGTGGGCATATAACTATATTCATAGTGGTTGTAGTTGATATTGTGGTCACCTCTCATATCGGAACTTAAATCTACATTTTATGTTTTCAGACGGTGGTCAAACGAGCAATTGCAATGGAGCAAGCAACTGACGCCTTGATCCAGCTAATAAAAGATCATGGCCGCTGGGTCGACCCTCCTGCAGAAGAAGAGTAAGATATGGTGTGCAGTTATAAGAATCAGGAATAAAAATGGCTGCCACAACGGAGTTTCCTATACTTTTGTTTGTATTACAAAAGCTTTTCAATAGCTTATAGAAACTGTACCGAGGAAGTTAGTGTGCCCTCTTATATAGCAGCAGTGTAAGATTTCAGAATATGTTGAAATATTTTTTATCCTCTCAATTGAACATTATATAAGCTTGTATGCCGGAGATGCCCACCAGTATGGCGCAGTTTGCTTCTCGTCCGAAAGAAAAGCTCAGTATCTAGCCGGACTAGTTGCAAAATATAACAAAACTGTTCGATTCTCTCTGTCAAGTAAATTTTTTATTATTGAATATACTGTTTACAACATACACAGAATTCAGCTACAGAAAATTTTAAATTTTTTTATAACTAATTATAATATTTATGGAAAATACTATTATATTACCTCTGTATTTGTACTATAAAATTTAGTAAGTTTTACGGAAATAAGTTTTTGGATTACATATTCTCTTAATAAATATTGATACTAATTAGAATGATCATGAGTTTATGTTATAAATAGGTAATAGTAGCATGCTAGCAGCCCCAATTCACCTCACTCAAACTTTGCTGTAAAAAGCGAATCTATCCGTTATCTATTATATATAGTAGCAATATGACCGTGCTACGCTTTAGTTATTTTTGTAATTATAAAAAAAATATAGTAAAAAGTTAAAAATTTGACTTTTTCTTAAATTATATTAAGTAAAAAGAATATTAATAACTTGGATATTATATTATTCATATTGAGATTCTTAATTTATATTCAAAAAACAATTATACAATAGATTAATTATTGTTATAAAATGTAAAATATGTATTATTTTTTTTTTGCTAAATATGTATTATTTAATACTAAACATTTATAATGACATAATATTGTCAAGTGATAAAATATAGTAGTATCGTTCTCCGACACAAAATCTTAATTTATCATTAATAGAGAGTTTAACAAACTGCTTCCGTTTCAAGAAGTTATTGTTAAATTTAAAGAATTACTTTCGTTTCAATAAATTATTCTTAACATATATTTTTTCTCTATTTACAAAATATTTTCCTGAATTTACGTTTAATAATTTTTATAAAAAAATGAAAATATATTTTTTACTCTGTTAACACAAAATTCCATCCACAAACTCCTCTTTTTTTCAAAAAGATATAAAAAATGTCAAAGTCTACTTTAATTGACCTAATTATTTTTATGAACGAACAATTATGCAAAATAAAGATTTTTGCAAAATTTATATATTTTTAACATATTTCATTTTATTTATTAAGTAATTAAAATAAATTAGTTATAAAATCATTAGTGATACAATAATATTTCAAAAATAATTACATCATCTCAATAGAATTTACTTTATTGTTTCATAAAGAGGATATATCAATACTATATTATAATAGCGGAAATAGAGATAATTTGGTTCAGCGGTTTGGTTCAACGATAATTCCCTAATTTTGATTATTACAAAATAGATAAATAGTGTTATATATCTAACAAAATACTAAATTATTAAACTACTACTAAATATAGTATACTTATCCTACTAAACTACGAATACAACTTATCCTATTATTAAAATATATAAATAATAGTGTTACATATCTGCTAAACTACTAGAGATAGTCTATTTATTCTACTAAATTACGATCACATGTTATTCTATTATTTTTATTATAAATTTATAATCATTATATATTTATATAAATATTTTAAAAATATAATATAACTTGATAAATAAAAATTTAAAACATTAATGGAAACCCGTGCATCGCACGAGATTTATGCTAGTATATATAATAGAACAAATAGGGGGTTGGATGAGATATTTTATTCCACTTAAAATTACTACATTATCTCTCATTAATAAATACAAACAATTGTTAAATTTAATATCATGTATTAATTACACCCAAGTCATTATTACTCTTTATTAAAAAAAATATAAATAATTATCATATTTATCAACATATATTCATTAGACCTAACTCATTAATATTAACAATTTTATATATGTTACCATTTATTATTGAATATTAACTGCCTATAATTATATATTTAGAATTTAATAATATTTGCCTATATATATACATATACTAAATTCCTATCTTTTTTAAAACTCCATATGAAATAAATTTATTTTCAACTAAATAATAATTTAGTGCATCAAGCATTAAATTAAAAAAAATATGAGATATTCTTTTTGTATACCAATAAAAGAGTGGGTTATGAAGGGTTTTTATAATAAAGTCGAGATTCTTATTATACGATCAAATCGAATATAAACTAATATTGGTTTGTAGATTTTGAATATATATAATAAATTAAGTTCCTCTTGAGTATAGAACTCACTTTCATCTTCTGGCTCACCATGAGTAATTTCAGCTACGATAATTTCTTTAATTGTTGAGGAGGGTGCAACCTTGTTTTCTTGAGATTCTGGTTCACGAACTACAAGTGCAGTGGTTTTTGCAAGTGCCGTACTCTTACTGTCAACAGAACCAGGTCCATAAATAATGGCTCTTTAATCTTGCTCTAGCTCATGTGTTCTTAACTTACCATAGATCACATCTATGGACATAGTGATAAAATCTAATCTTTCCCTGATTGATATGTTCTTTTGTTCCAGGTGAACTGGGAGCGTCAACATAAACGTTTCTGTTAGACTCTCGTATGGGGTAAACTTTCCCTTGCAGCTTTAATTCACTTAACAGTCTTGTGTATCTCTCAAAGGGTGAAGACAGTGCTTTCTCCGGGTTGAAGTTTGAATGCCTCATACTGAGTCGTCAGAATATCCATCCTGTTTTCTTTGACTTCCTCTATTCCTTCCATCAAAAGCTTAATGGTCTCCCACATATCTTTTACACTATTACTTCCTAGAAGCTGATGGCTCATATCATTATCGGTCGATTCCACAACTATGAGTTGAAGGCTTGTGCCCAGATTTATCAACTCCTTATCGGTTTCCGTATATTTAGACGGATACCTGGGAGTAGATGTGGAAGGAATTCTTACACCAGTTGCAGTTAGTGGATTCAGCAATTACTTCCATCGGAACATAAGGTCCATTCAGTAGTATCCCAATGTAAAGTGAATTCGAAGCTTTCATAAACAACATCATCTTTTTCTTCCATAGGTTGTAATTATCTCTGTCAAATGGAGGAACCTTTATGCTTCCAATTCTTTGGTTATTCATTTTCTTGGCGGAATTAAATTATTTAAAATTCAAGAAATTTCAAGAACTGAGATTTTTTTGAAAATTAAAAAATTCAAGAATTTTTCAAGAACTTATTTCTTTCTCCGGATCTTGATTTGTATGTCAATCAACAAGCTCTGATACCAATTGTTAGTCCCAAAGTATCATAGAAGGGGGGGGGGTTGAATACGATACCTACAATCTTTTTCGATTCGTTTCAAGTTCTTCGTTAAAAGTACGGAATAAAAAACAACACAAAACAATTCGAGGAATATATTGTTTTATTAATATAAACCTTGAGGTTGCTACAATCTAATCAAAGTATTGATTAGCTACAATAAATTCAGCAGCATAACATTCTGTTTACAAGGATAATAAATGTGAAGCTTTAATGGAGCTCTCGTAAACTTTCTGTGTTTGCTGAAGAAGATAACCAACTGAATTGAATTACATTCAATTGCTGCTTTGTAGTCTTTCAAAATTAAATAGACAGCTGGCCAATTATTGTCCACACAAATCATTTAACTTTGCTGTACATTGAATCAGTGAACAACACATCTGTGACGACATCTCTATGGCGACAAGCTTTCTCTGTATAGCCTCTGTGACGATAGCTCTGTGGCGACAGAGTTGTCTTGTGATTCTCTGTGGTGACAAGCTTCTATGGCGATAGTTGCTCTTCTGTGGCGACAACCTCTATGGTGACAGTTGCCTTGAGCAATTGTTCCAACACCTCTGTGGCGACAAGAGCTTCTGTGGCGACAGAGTTGCCTTAGAGCAATATCTCTGTGGTTACATCTCCTGTGGCGACAGGGGTACCTTGGTGCCATTTCTATGTGGTTACATCTCTTGTGGTGACAGGTAGAGAGAGCTGTCTTTTACTTAGAATATTTTTGGCTATTTGTCAAACCATTCTTCAATGTATCAATCATTTTTCTTCTGTTAATTGAATCAAAATACTTCCTTGAATGCTGATGTTTGGTGCACTGGTCTGGTTCACAAACAACTAGTACTGAGAGGATCCTCATTCAATTTGTCTTGTGATTATGAGTTGATACATACTGATGTTTATCCATTGCTTCTTTTACTGAACCCTTGATCTGTAACATTTGAAGTCAATACATGCAACTGATACTTAAAGCCCCTTGATGTCTTATTCTTCATGGCTGCTTGAACATAGTAATGAACTTCTTCCCATGATCTGTAGGAGGACTTAATGAATCAATCACATTATTTGGTTCTTTGTGTTTATCCTGTCTTTATCTGAAGGGTTCCTGTGCTTCACAGTTTAATAATATTTATCTGTTTCTATTTTCATGTTGAGTTTTAAATCCTCGATTACATGTTACATTACATTATGCTTTACAGTATGTTAGAAAATGAATTAGAAAATGAGAGGAAAACTCTTAATGCCTGGACTGTTTCAGACAAAAAGGTTCATGAGATGATCACTTCACTAAGAAAAACTGGAAATGATGTCTTGGTTATGTAGATGGAATTAAGAATGTTGACACTGAGAATACGACTGCTCTTAAAACTTCTATTAAGTTTATCTCTTCAGAAGCTGACGAACCCAAATCCATCTATGAAAAGGGTTCAACATCAACATCCCAAGAAAAATCAGTAAGTGATAAATCTCAAAGAAAGGAAAATAAGGACACCATTAAGACTGTTAATAAAGAAAAGAACATAGGACTTCTGTCTAAAAGACAATTGAAAAAGAAATTATCTGAGGTTACTAACAAACCTCAAGTAAAAAGTCCTAAAAGGAACAAGAATGGTAAGCAAGGTATCTCTAAGGATTCTAACTATAAGTTTGTACCCAATGCTCCTAGAAAAACTTGTTTTAACTGTGGTAATACTAATCATCTTGCTATTGATTTAAGGAGGAATAAGAAAATGAAAACTGCTATTCCTGAGTCTGATGTTAGGGGTAGATCAGTATTTTATAAACCACAAAATCCTTATTTTCATTGTGGTAGTAGTTGTCATTCGATTTATACTTGTAGTTCCTATCATAAGCTGTATCACAACTATTATGAACCTTTGCCTAAATTTAATAAAGTTACTTGTGTGCTCAATTCCTCTATTTCTACTAAATCTGCTTCTGACAAGACAAATCCTGACAAAGGAAAAACTGTCAGAAGTATTCCTGATTCACAAAGGCTTAAGTTGTCCAAAAAGAGGGCCCAACAAGTGTGGGTCCTTAAAAATCCTTCTAATTAATTATTCCTCTGACTGCAGGGTAACAAGAAAATACTCTTGTCTTGGATAGTGGATGTTCAGGACACATGACTGGAAATAAATCCATGCTGTCAGAATTTGAGAAGAAGGCTGGCCCAGATGTATCTTATGGAGATGGAAATGTAGGACACACTCTGGGATATGGCAACTTGATAATTGGAAAGGTAGCAATAGAGAATGTAGCTTTGGTGGAAGGACTGAAGCACAATCTTCTCAGCATCAGTCAAATCACTGACATAGGTTATTATATGGTATTCTATGACTCACACTGTGAAGTTGTTCATAACAAGTCAAATAAAATTGTCTTGATATGACACAAATATGGCAACATATATAAAGCAAGGCTGCATGAAAGTCTTGGCTGCATGATAGTCTTGAGAAAGAAGCTACTTGCCTTATCTCAAAGGCATCAGTAGATGAGAGCTGGAACTGACACAAGAAGCTCTCACATCTCAATTTCAATTCAATCAATGAACTTGCCAAGAAGGAGCTAGTAAGAGGATTTCCAAATATGCTATACTCATCTGATGGTCTTTGTGATGCTTTCCAAAAGTCCAAACAAAGAAGAGTATCTTTCAAAAGTAAAACAGAATTCTCTATTTCTGAGCCATATCACATGTTACACTTGGATCTCTTTGGACCAGTGAACATAATGTCCATCAACAAGAAAAGGTACACACTTGTAATTGTTAATGATTTCACTAGATATACTCGGGTTTATTTTCTACACAGGAAGGATGAAACTCCAGAAATTCTTCTGGATTATATAAGGCAAATTGAAAATGGATCCACCCATAAAGTGAAAATTCTGAGAAGTGATAATGGCACTAAGTTCAAGAACTCAAAAATGGAGGAAGTCTGCAAGTACAAAGGCATACAACAACAATTCTCAGCTCCTAGTACACCTCAATAAAATGGTGTTGTTGAGAGGAAGAACATAACCTTGATTGAAGCTGGCAGGACTCTGCTGGAAGAAGCAAAACTACCCACTTACTTTTGGGCTGAAGCAGTAAACACAACATGTTATACTCAGAATATTACACTGATAAACAGACATGGCATTACTCCTTATCAGATGATGAAAGAAAAGAAGCCCAGTCTCAAACATCTTCATGTATTTGGATGTAAGTGCTTTATTTTGAGAACTCATACTGATCAGCTAGAAAAGTTTGAATCAAAAGCTGATGAAGGAATCTTTGTTGGATACTCACCATCAAGAGCATACAGAGTTTTCAATCTGAGAACAAATACTGTAGTTATCTCGATAAATGTATCTTTTGATGATAAAAAGATTCCTGGTTTTGAAGAAGACAATCATGAAAGTCTAATCTTTGCAAATGAAAATGCATTGTTGGAATCTGGATCAAACTTTAATGAATTGTCAAATCCTGATGATCCAAATCCTGATACTCCTTCAGATTTTGAAGATAATCATTGTACTAATGAACCTGCACATGTTGAGGGGGAGCAATAGCAAGGTTCAGCTGATGGTACTAACACTGAAGAATCAACTCAAGGTTCTTCTCAATCTGGTCATTCAAAATCCAATGCTGATTCAACATCAAATGGACATAATTCAAGTCCCAAAACTTCATCAGGAGATAACAGCACAGATTCAGGGGGAGCCTCAGATGCATTTGATGAGGCATACAATTCAGGGGGAGCATCTAGCTCCAGAAGGACACTTCCCAGTGCCAGAAAATGGACTAAAGATTATACTCCTGATCTGATCATTGGAAATCCTGATGAAGGTGTAAAGAAAAGGAGTGCAACTCAAAATGAATGCTTATATCACAATCCACTTTCAAAAGAAGCGCCAAAGAAAGTAGAAGGTGCACTCAAGGATGCAGATTGGGTCATGGCTATGCAAGAAGAGTTGAATGAGTTTGAAAGAAATGAAATGTGGAAGCTGGTACCTAGACCTAAAAACAGGTCAATTGTAGGCACAAAGTAGGTCTTCAGAAATAAGACTGATTCTGATGGAACAATTATCAAAAACAAGGCAAGATTGGTGGCTAAAGGATATTCTCAACAGGAAGGTATTGACTATGATGAAACATTTGCTCATGTTGCTAGGCTGGAAGCTATCAGAATTTTCTTGGCATATGTTGCACACAAAAAATTTAAAGTCTTTCAGATGGATGTCAAGAGTGCATATCTCAATGAAGAACTTGAAGAGGAAGTCTATGTTGAATAGCCACCAGGTTTTGTGGATCCTAAACATCCTGTTTATGTTTATAGACTTGACAAAGCACCCTATGGACTAAAGCAAACACCTAGGGTATGGTATGAGACTCTTGCTCAGTTTCTGCTGGAAAGTGGATTCAAAAGAGGTACAATAGATAAAAATTTATTTTATTTGAATCAAGGTAAAGATCTTCTTTTAGTTCAAACTTATGTTGATGATATCATTTTTTGGATCAACTAATCAAAAACTGTGTGATAAGTTCTCAAAGTTGATGCAATCAAGATATCAAATGAGCATGATGGGAGAGATGGGTTACTTCTTGGGATTGCAAATTAAACAGACTGATAATGGCATCTACATTAATCATTCAAAGTACACAAAGAATCTGTTGAAAATGTTTAATATACAAGTTAGTGCAAACAACTACTCCAATGGAAACTGCTACAAAGCTTGATCCTCATGAAGGTACAACAGTTGATTTCTCAAATTACAGAGGTATGATTGGTTCTCTTTTGTACCTAACGGCTAGTAGGCCAGACATTATATTTGCCACCTGTCTGTGTGCAAGATTTCAGGCAAATCCAAGGGAGCCACATCTTATTGCAGTAAAGAGAATTTTCAGATACCTCAAAGGTACTGTATCACTTGGTCTCTGGTATGCAAGGGAAGCTAATTTTGAATTATGTGGTTATTCAAACGCTGACTTTGCTGGCTGCAAAATAGACAGGAAGAGTACATCTGGGAGCTGTCAATTTTTGGGAGGCAGATTAGTCTCATGGTTCCGTAAGAAGCCAAAATCTATTTCTACTTCGACTACTGAGGCTGAATATATTGCAGTTGGGAGTTGCTGTGCTCAGTTGTTATGGATGAGAAATCAGCTCATGGACTATGGATTATCATTTTCTAAAATTTCTATTTATTGTGATAATCAAAGTGCTATTGCTATGACAGGAAACCTAGTGCAACACTCTCTTACTAAACATATCAGCATCAGATATCATTTTATAAGAGAGCATGTCATGGAAGGAACAATTGAGCTTCATTTTGTTCCTACTGAGCAGCAGCTGGCTTGTCAATGAATTTATTATGGTTAGTTGGGACAATAAATTCTTTTAATTATATTTGATCAAATCCTGATATATATTGATCAAATCCTGATATGTCCTAAATGTTGTTCAAGATACTAAACTGGGAATTTATGATGTAATTTATTATATGCATGATTAATTAAGTGAATTTATTTGCTAAATGTGCATGTACGAATATATATATCATTGTCATCATTGCAAATCAGTCTAGGGAGACGTGCCTTAATAAGACATCTTTTGGTTAAATCATTAAGTTAACTCTACACTTAATAATTGATCAGTCTCCCAGTCCCTTGATATTCCATCGGTTATTTAAACCGTCATTCTCTTTCAGTCCAATCATCTCTTCCTATACACAATACACTCTCCTCACTTGTGTTTCTCATATCTCTTTCTTCTCACACGATGGCACAATTCAACTAGTTTTACAACCATTTCACTAATATTGTGACTATCTTTCATGATAGAATGCAAACTCCGTACCATATCAATGCCATCTCAAACGACATCTGGATTCAACTTCCAAAAGTCATCAAAAATGATCTTCTGGGATTCCAAAAAGATTTTCACCTCTACACTATTCGACAGCAACAGAGAGTCATTGCCTTGTTGTTCTTTTTGTTGAAAGCAGGAAAAAGCACTGAACATCCTCCGATCATTTCTCTTCACCATCAGCTTTGTCAGGCTTCTTAGACCAAGGTTGCTGATGTTCTTCTATTTAGACTGAGGATTTTCTTATAATCATCTTTTGCATGTAATCTTGAAATTTCATGAAATGTACTTCTTTGATCTTTTAATAAAATTCCTTTTGTTTAGAAGATTTAGTCTATGTTTTTTAGCTGTGTATGTATGTGAGTGTTTTTTTGTGTAGCCTGTTAATCTCTACATCACACTATTAACATCTATTTTTTAATGATTCTTGAGATTAAAATTGTGGTCTTCTGATAAGCTTGAGTGTTTTTGACAAACACTGATGAATTTGAATCATCAAATCCCGACGATGTCAAATCCTGACAGATAAGAGGTACCAAATACTGATGACAAGTCAGCTTATTTTAAATTTAGAATATTATTGACAAATGATTTCTGAATTATTTAATGCTGAAAAAGTGATTGTCTTCTTAATTATTGTTTAAAAGTGGATAAACTGTTGAACAAAGTCACACAACGATTTACTACAAGAGCAGTGCATTCTTTGTTGCTAATTCCGCATATTACTCCACTTTCCACTCCAATTTTTCAGTAATTATCCTCTATCAGAAGTCTAATCCACCAAAGCTTCCTTCTCCAAGTGTGTTACATCAAATTAAGCTTTGCAAACTTATATTTACACCAGAACCTCTGTGACACATATTATCATAGACACAGCCTCACTATTCACATATAATGAACATCTTTCCTTAACACCTACAAACATCATGTCATCTTCTGAGCTTTCACCCCTCTTTAGTCAAACCACCATTATTCATGAAACACTATTGGAACCAACAACTATTTGGCTCCACTTACACATCAGCAGTCTCCTCAATCTTTTCATGATATACATGATTTCTTACTCCAATGTCCAATTGGATATGCTCTCACAAATCCTACCAAGGTATCATACAGGGCTGTAATGCAGGTATGGGATACATCTCTAGTTAATGTAATAAATACTGGTTTCTCTTTTGAATTTAAGGGACACGGGTATGAGGTTGATGCTGATGTTCTTGTTCAAGCACTAAGATTGCCTGCTTGTGATGGTGCTCCTGACAATTATACAACTGAGCAGCTGTTTGATATGCTCAGAACTCTGAACTACAAAGGTGACATCACAACAATTGGGAAATTGACAAGAACAAAATTAAAGAGAGAATGAAATTTCTTCTTTGATTGCATCAACAAATGTTTCTTGAATAAGATAACAAATTTTGATGCTCTTCCCTTCACTTCTCTGAAAATTGGGTATTCTCTTCTCCATTTTGGTAATTTTGACTATGGTAACACAATTCTTCAATTCATAATTGCTAGGAGAACAGATGCATCAGGTGTAATACGATATACTAGATTTCTTCAACTGATTTTTAATTTTTTATGCCCTAATGTTGAATTTGATAATGATGAATCTGTATTTCAAATTTCTAGAAGGCTATTACAGATCATATCAAAAGAGATTAAAAGAACAAGTTTTTAGGACTTCCCTTCCTGCCTCAAGAGGTCAGGCAATTTCTATTGAGAAATAGTCCTACTCCTTCACAAGTGCCTGCGAATCTTGATGTTGGCACCTCTGTTACATTTCCTAGATGCTGTGGAATAAGACACTACCCATCTTGTTTCTATCCCAAGCATTTCTTCTACCAAATAGAACTCCAATCCATCTCCTAAATTAGCCTCCTCTGATGTCTCCCAAAAGACATCAGTTGTACTAAAGAAAAGACTGGTTAAGAAATTTGTTTAATCTAAACAGAGAGCTCAACAGGCCTCATTGAGTGAGAGTGAGAAGAAATAAGAATGCTTTCCAGTTCAAAAAAGAAGGCTGATCATGCAAGATGATTCTAACTCTAATGATCAGATGGCCATTGGGCCAAGAATGAAGAAAAAGAAATCAACAGTAGCAATTCCTGATGTTTCTGTTGACACAACTAGAACTAAGGAGCCAACTACTGGTGCTAGTGCTCTGATCAAAAAGGTTCCAGTGACTAAAGACATTGCTGAGTCCAAGAACACTGCCAAGAATATGCAGAAAAGAAAAGCTGAAGATGTAGTTAGGTTCATTAGAAAGAAGAAAAAGACTCAGTCCTCTGCTATGAATGTCAGTCCACAAGAACCTAAGTCTCAAATGGACTTAGCAACTGAAGAACATCCAGTCCCACAAGAACCATCTTCTCAAAGGGAAGATGCAGACAAAAAGGCTGCATAAATAATTGTTGATTTTGCTCACGGTGATCTTCTTACTGATTCTGAACAACTATTGCAAGAAAAGAAGGCTCATCAGGATGTATTGTCAAGGGTAGATGCAGTTATTAATGATCTTATGTTTGAGGAGAGTACACAAGAACCTTCACCAATGATTGCTGAAGCAGCTCATATTCCTCCGGCCCCACAAGAACCATCAGTTCAAAGTACTGATGATGGTCTAGTGCATTCTCCTGTACTGGCAAAATACTATGTGAGAAAATCAAATTATGAGTGGCAATCCTGTACTGGCAAAAAGAGAGGTAGTTTTGAGAAAAGAATTTTATAAGTTTTTTCTTTGCTTATAAACTTTCTTATGTGAGAAACATATTACTCTTCAAATTAATATATTGTGTGAGAAGTGATGAGATCACTTAAAAATAAAAGAGAGATTTAGGTGTTACATTGTTTTCTATTTCAGGATCTCATCAGAAACAGATAATTCTTGCTAAGGATCCTCTTAAAGGCAAAACAATTCTACGAAGCTCTGCAAATTCTTCTGAGGGTTTGTCTTGCTCTAATTCTGATGAGACAGTGATCCTGATGATCCTGACACAGCTCAGCTGAAGACTGCTATTGACGCATCTAAGAAGTCCAATGTTGGTTCTTCTTCACATTTCAATGTTGATCCCTCTTATTACAATGCTGATGCTGCGCATTTTCGAAATGCTGAATGGGATTTTGCATGGAGAGATGCACATACTTCTATCTCCTCAGCTATTAATTTGCAACATGTTCATAGGGCATATGATGGACTTCAAAACCCTGACCTTAAATTGCATCTCAAGGCTTCTACCATCTCTGTGAAAGGAATTCTCTCTGAGCTTGCTGCTATGAAGACATCTCATGCTACTTTACAGAACAAGATTGATGCTTTTATGATCAATCCACTTACCTCAGCTGAACTCATAAGTGTAAAAACGGTTGTTAAAGCTTGTGGTTCAATCTCAACAAAGCATGGATACTCGATTTTCTTCCTTGGAAGATAAAGTGTCTTCAATGGCTGATAAACTGGATGCTATATTTTCTCTTCTTTCAAATCCTGATGCCAAAAAGGGGGAGAAGATAGCTATCACAAAATATACACCTGACTCTATTCAGTTGAAAGATAAAGATACTGATGATGATGGTGATAAGAATCCAGTTGCTAATGTTCAAATTGCTTCCTGTTGCTCAACAACCTCAACATTCTAGAAAATTGGTTCAGGACAAAGAAAGTCTACTGGTGCTCATAAAGTTAAGCACAAGACTAATGCTGATGCTCCTAAAACTAGTGATGTTACAATCTCTAATATAGCAGATGCTAAAGGATTATTCTTTCCTTATAGACACAAGGAAATAAGTGAAGAGATTGTTCTGTACTACAAGGATAAGAGGTTTGAGCAAAAGAATGCCAGAAGTGCTCTTGGGTTGATAACTGAAGAATTTCCTAATCTAACAACTGAAGAAGCAGTTATGCAACAAAATGAGTTAATGACTCAAATTGAAGCTGAAGCAAACACCTCTAAATGAAGCGGAAAAAGAGGTGGAAGAACTACAAGAGACAGAGGAAGAAGAGGAAGAGGAAGAAATTCTAATTTAAGTCGAGGTTCTTAATTGATTCTGCATTTCTGAATGTTCTATTCAGAGAAGGTTTTGTTCTTGTGCAAGGAAATGATGTAAAAGAAAAAGCCGAGGATACTGAAGAATTGATTGTCCCCAGAAAGTAGAAATCAACCGCTGACATTGCTCAAGTTGATGTAACTAATGCAAATGTGTCTCTTGAAGCAGATACAAATCCTGAGAAAAAGGCAGATCCTGATGTTGTGAATCTGAAAGCTGACTTTGATACTGATGAGAAGGAGATCAAAGTATTGGATGAATCAGTTCTTAATACAACAGTTGTTTCTCATAATTCAGAGGCTGATGAACAAGAAAGAACTGACAGAAGGAGAGCTGATCAAGCATGTAATATCTACGTGCAAAGAATTTTAAATTCAAGGAGAGAGTTACTGGTAGAAATCAAAAGGGAAGATTCATGATTTATCTACGGGGTATGCTCCTCTCAGCAAGAAGGATAAAATATGGAAAGATATCTATTCATTCAGTTATCCTAAAGGATTCAAGCATACTGAATGTGTGTCAGCAGGACTTAGGGATTATATTTCAGAACATGAGGATATTTATAAGTCCATCAAGAAACCGTCTTGGGTGGAAGATAATGAAAATCTAAAGCTTATCAAAACTCGTACTAGAGGAGGTATTGGTCATTCTGGAATGGAGACTCTGAGGTCTAATTTACTTGATATAGATACTCTGACTGACAATCTTGGTGAGAGAATTACTCCTTCACATCTTGAGAAAGTTGAAGCTGTGAAGATTGTATATAGAAAAATAAATGATAATGATGTCAGAGAAGAGATTCTGTACTTCTTGAGAGATGGTAAAGTAAAAAGATTTATATTGCAGCAACTCTTGATGAAGACTGTGATAGAGTTGGAATATATTCACTATCTTCTTAGAGTTGAGGACAAAGTCACCAGAAACTGGTCTTCTATGATACTTGAGAGTATCAGAAGAAGAGTCATGAACAAAGAAGACAAATAAAATGGTGATTATGTTCCTATGTACATAAGTTACACTGGTCAAGAAATGAAGATGAAAAAGGGAGCCGCGGTTCTGAAAGTTTTTCTCAACAACCCTCAGTTATATTTCAGTCCTGATCATGAAGATGTCAGCTTAAGCTTTATGTTAATTGGTGATCTTGAAATAACTAAAAGTTCGATTTCTAAATTAAGATCTGCCATTTATCAGCTTGGGGAAGATACTGAAGAGAAGAAAGAGTTGAAGAAAAAGCTTGTCAAAGTCCTTCAAGACAAGGTGGAAGAAAGGTTAAAAAATTTCTAGGAAACAACTATCAGTTATCTTAGGATACTGAAGTAAACCTTATTCCTTGTATATTTTGTAAATTGGTTTTGGCATCATTGAGAATGGAATTTATGCTTCATTACATTAAGCATAAATTGGGGGAGATTGTTACGTGTTGATTCTCAATGATCAGGAGAAGCTCAGGATCTGGCTGTTTTGGATGTCATCAGGATTTGATGTGCCATCAGGATTTGATGCTCATCAGTATTTGTAGAAACATCAGTATTTGAAGACACTCTGTTGTGAAGATTAAGTCTGTTCCTTGTTTTGAGGGATGGATATCTATTCATTCTGAGTGATAGGACTTTGTAAATTCAGTTAGGGATATGTATCATTTTCTGTTAGTAATTGATAATGCATATCCTAGACTGATTTGTAGTAGCTGTGTATTATATAAACACAGTTTAGGTCATCACATAGTGATTAACTCGAGAATTGTACGACCTCGCAGCTCTCAAGAACATCAGTATTTCTTGATAGAGTTTGTAACAATTTTTATCAGAAATATAAAGAACTGTTATATTTTTAAACTTGTTCGAAACATTTATACAATTGTATCCAACCCCCCTTAAACAATTGTATCTTTACTGGGAAATAAAATTAATTTGCGATATCTAAATTACTAACAAAATTATAACATAGCAGCCCAACTGTTTTTAATACTTTGCCTTTTAATTTTTTTTACATCTTCGTTGTAGTATATCCCGAGCCACATTCAACGACCAAATCACAATTGGGAAGCTGGTGACATGGTAACTTTAAGAATTGTTGATGGGGATTGTGATGTCACTATTGTGAAATCACGGAAACTTCCAAGATTCTCAGGTGGCTGGAATTAGTTTGCTAGAGATATTAATATTGATTTACATAAAATAGTTGTCTTTAGTTTGTTGGAAGAAGAAGAGGCAACAGTTTTTCTTGTGACTTTCCTAGATAGGCCTTGAAGTAATATGTTTGCCTAAGTTAGATTCAAATTTGCTTCTGTTAATGTTCCAGACTATTCCCAGACTATGTTTGTGTAAAAGTTTTATCATGACGGGCAAGATATGTCGGAATTTATTTAGTAATGTTAACTTGAATTATTATATCTTTTTAGCATTTAGAATTTGAAATGCTCCTTTCGATTAACTACAAAAAAATCTAAATTATAAGCTATATGTATCATCTACTATAATGTGTGTTTCGTATTGGTCTTAGAGGATCACAATGTATAGAGTTGAATATATAACAAATTCTTAGCTTTTGTACACTTCTTTATCTGTAATATACGGAGATTAGAAAAATATGACTAATTAGACAAAAACTATATAAGTATAAGTATTCGGATAAAATGGAGCAATAAAAGTAAGTTTAATAGATTGTGTGGATTATTAACCACATTTTGGAATTATTCCGTTACAACTAATAATATTCAAAAGAGAAACATATACACTTCCACTATGCATTAGTTAATCAATACGTGGAAGATCATCTCATGAAAAGAAGAGGTCTGGGATCTTATAACTTAGAGCGATTTATTTGTTGGCAAAGACAATTATTGTTGATCTTACTGTATTACGTCAAATATGCAGTATAAAACAAATATCAAATAAATGGATTATTAAATCTTGAAATCTTAAAGAAAAACTTCCATTACTCAAAGAATTTGCAACAAATTATGAAATTATGACAATATTAAAAAGAAATAAGTTTGAAAAGTAAATCAAATCAATCTTCTTAATAAGAAAGCAAATAAAACTTATTACGAACTGAAGATAGTTCCTTCTAATCAAAACAAATGCTGCAATGTTGACAAATCCGACGAAGAATTCATCACCCTCTTTCACTTTCTACATGTTTCAAAAAAATTGTAGCATCTTTTAAAAATTCCATTATCAACTATGAAGAATAAAACCTTAAAAAAAACAGGCATCATATCATTTTTATTTTCTTCGAAGTGGAGTGAACAGAGCTGGGAGTTTCAGAATAATTTGATAGATCAACCATATTCTGAGTTGAAGAAGAAATAATTTAGGACAATGAATACCTTAAACAGTTAATTAACAACATTTTTTTATTTTCAGTTTACCTCGGAAGAACTTGATACAACAAAGCCAACCATTGTAGCATCAGAAGGAGAATAGATTGAATAATCTTTATCAAAACAGTCAATGACCTTATAGATTTGGCTTTCCAACTTCACATTATCGTCAGTTATCTGAATGATAAATATAACTTCCTTTCCAGCAATGTCTCTGATTTTCTTGGGATAGCCATCTTCAGTCTACACAATAAATTTATTTTAAGCATTGATAAACTACATTGAAACTGGAAAAAGGTGTTAGGACTGTTAGATTACTTAAACAGTCGTTATGTTTACCTTAGGATTGTCCAATATCATCTTGGTTGCAGTTTGGCCAACCATACGCTTCACAGGCTTGTCCCATTAGTACAAAGTTAAAAGCCTCGTTGAAATCACCAGCAATAACAACAATCATGTATCTAATTGGTTAGACGCAGAGAACAAATATTAAACTCAACAGTAAATTAATAATCTATGCATAATTATTTATTGTACTATACCTCTTCACAGGCACCGACATAATATAACTACATTTCGAATATTTGTACCTTCCTTCATACTTGTACGCATCTTCCTCACATTTTATGCAGCTCAAATACCACCAGTTTTCGGATTCTTCTACAACGGATATTTTGACTGGGCACATAAAGGTTTTCTGCGTAATTCTCAGCATATCACTTATTTTAGTAATTATAGATTCTAACTTAAAAAAAATTAAAGTAAAACTGAAAACATAATTTTATCATCTCCAAGTCTTTAGAACTAGTCTTCTGGCTGAGCTGTTGCACTGTTATAGTTTCAATAACATGTACTGGTGAACTTGGAATCGAAGAACCTTGTGTGTTGGGAGCTGGTTTATAACCTTCTTCCTATAGCCTTAGATCATTGAGAACATGTTAACTTATTAGTAAAGAACATTTGATAAAAATTAGTAAATGTTTCAGTGTAATGTAAGCGGATAGATAGTCATAAATATATACCTGATCTTCATTTCATTCACATAATCAATTTCTAAATTGAGGTAGATCTTTGAAGAAGGAAGTGTACTAATTTGGACTGAACCTGTAGAATTTTATGATTAAAGGTTAAATAGTCCTTGACAAAATGATTCACCTAGATAAATTATATTAGAGGAATGATTTTGAAAAGGTTACTCTTATATATTTTAAGCTTGGCACTTGTGACGATTGCTAATGAAAATGTCATCCTTTTTAGCCTTCTCATAATTCTTATTAGTCTCCACAAGCAAGTTGTCCCCAGACACTAACCTTGTGGGAGTACCTAAGATGGAATATATGTATAAGTAGATTCTTCTTCAATTTAAAAGCAAGATTGGAATGAGATTTAATATTTAAAGTTATAACTAACCTTCCATCAGTAATTCGAAATTTCACGATATCTCTCTTTCCAAACATGGTATCTATCAGTATCACAGGCTCAAAATCCTCCATTACACCAATGATATTTGCACAAATGTAAAGAATTTAGCACAAAAATAAGAACAACACATAAAAAAAAGTTAAATATACTATGCAAGAAATCTTAGTATTATGACCTATAGCAAATTCTGGGCTTTCAGCGTTTTTATATTTGGATGCAATACTAAACAATTCACCAAGGTCAACAAATTTAAATTTGTGTCTCGGTATCGTAAAGTCGTCGCCTACTAACTTCTGAACTGACGTAGAATTAGAAAAATTTATAAGATATTTCGAGGTGGTAGGCTTCATTGTTCCCTTTGCCTCTCTTGTATAGAAATTGGTTAAAATATAAACATTTTCTTCAACAATATCTTTGCCAACAGATCTCCAATTTGTTAGAAAATTAGGATTTTAGAGCTTAATTTAATTATGTTCTTGATGTTAATCCTAAAATCTAATGATTGAAAATTGTTCAATGATATTTGAACTTAAATTTTCATGTATGGTTTTAAGAATTTTCTTAATGAAATCCATATGAAATGAGAGTTGAAAGTAGCTTGGAAAAGCTTGGAAAAATTTGAGAATGTTTGTCCCTACATTGAAATAAATAAAGGAGGTTGTGTGCTTTATATGGTATTACCCACATGAGTAGTATACAACTACTAAGATGTGTGATGGTCCATTGTGTTGTTGTGTGCTTCACGCACACACACACACACACACGCCGCCGCCCCGCCACGCCACGCCACGCACCGCACCGGACCGGGTCGGATCGAAGGGCGATTTGGGCGAATGTCTCGGCGTCTCGCGTACGCGAGGCGACCTGAGCGAGGATTTTATTTATTTGTGAATTAATTTTAATTCGAATTTATTTATCAGTGATTGGATTATTATAAATTGTTGGGCTGGGTTTGATACTGAAAGTCACTTTGTTAGTGGGCTTAGTATAAATACCTTGAACCTGGACAAATATAATCTGATCTGTAACTGATGAATAAAATCAGAACTTAAGTTCTGATATCAGAACTTAACTTAAGTTCTGATATCAGATCAGAACTTAAATTCTGATATCAGATCAGAACTTAACTTAAGGTCTGATAATAATGTGGGTTTTAATGGGTGTTAATGTGAAAAGCTGTTACAAGTAATTTAAATTCAAAATCTGATCAGTTTTGATTTTTTATTAATGAAGCAGTTTAATTCAGACATTAAGTGTGTGGACAGTTTCATTTTTTCCTCTCCTATAAATAGAGGTTAAAGTGAATGTATTATACACACTACATTCTCTTCTCTTCTCTTCAACCTCTCTGCATTTCTCTCCCAAAAGTCCTGAAGTGCTGATATTTTTTTCGGCGACTGAGGTGCTGGTCGAAGTGGAGCTTTTGTTGCTGCTGTTAACATAAACTCCGAGCTGTTTTATCCTGGTGGAGATATTGTGCGCATCCAAAACGCAGCAGGTAGGGGCAATATTCTCTTCAAGAGCAGCCAGGACTTCGAGCAAGGCCTGGTGACTCAGCTGTGATCATTTTTCTTGGCATTTTGTATCTGTGAACCTTTATTTCAGTCACTATTAAAAGCTATGGTTTCGGGTACATCTTTCTTTCTCTCTTCGTTATTTCAGTTACTGATTTTGTTTACCTGCATGTTTTGATTTGTTAACTGTGGTCTTGGCCTAAACTTGCTAAATTCTTTATACACTTGCTTCTATGTTGCTATATTTGTTAGTGAGATTTACAACATTCTTGAAGAGAATATTAGTTATATAGAATTTAGCATAATGGTTAACGAAAGTGAGGTTATCGTTGGTGGTGGTAGCAGTTCGGGTGCAACTGCTGGGGCCATTGATTGGACCACCTATAGTTTCCCACAGGCTGTTGAACTAACCGGTTTACCGGAGAAATTCAACGGTGGCATTGGCTTTTCTCGCTGGCAGAAAAGGATGAAGTTGTGGTTGACTATAAAGGGTCTGTGACCGGTTGTGGAATATGAGAAACCAGTAGTGGATCAAGAGAAGGCTGACACAGTTAAGGCTTTTGCGAAGTGGGCTGAGAAGGATGGAGTGGCTAGGGCGGCCGTTCTGGCGGCACTAACAAACACTTTGTTTGATGTCTATTCTTCTTATGCCTACTCCGCAAAACTCTTATGGGAGAAGCTGGACCAGACACATAATACTGACTCACAAGGTCTAGAAAAGTATTCCGTGGCAAGGTTCCTCGAGTTCAAGCTGGTGGACAATAAGTCCATGACTGAGCAGGTGCATGAGTTCGAGATGATAGTGCATGCTTTGAAGGAGTCTGGAATGAATCTCCCGGAGAAGTTCAAGGTGATGAGTGTGATTGAAAAACTCCCGAAGTCTTGGGAAGAGTTCTCTCTCTCCCTGAAAAGACAGAAAGGAGAGATCACCTGGACCAACCTTATGCTGGACATCTCGGTGCAAGAACAACACAAGTCCAAACAGGGACATGTGATGCCAACTGAACACGGTACATCAAAGGTAAACATAGCAACTGTAGGACAAAAGAGGAAGGCTTTTGCTAAGAAAGCTAATAGTAATAAACCTAAGAGTGACAAGGACAAGGCCAAGAAACCCAAGGCAAACAAACCATGCTGGTCTTGTGGGCAGGTTGGGCACTGGAGTAAGGACTGCCCTACGAAGAAAGCGAAGAAAACCGAGGTAGCGCAAGCAAATGTTGTGCTTGGAACCGCAAGTGGGCCTGTAGTGAACATGGTTGTTGGTGAGGCTACGGCTTCTGAAACCGACGTTGACCGGTATGTATCCTACAACCCTGTAATATTTTCTACCTATCTGTCAAATGAATGGTTGATAGATACTGGAGCTAATGTACATATTTGTGCTGATATTAGTTTATTTGTATCTTATCAACAGAGTCATAGCCTGACTGTGAAGATGGGGAATGCTAGTGTTGCTCAAGTACATGGAGTTGGAAACATGGATCTGAAGTTCCCTTTAGGACGTATTCTATCTCTGACGAGAGTGCATCATGTTCCCAACATGCGTAGAAATATAATAAGTGGAAGCTGTTTAGTTTCTAGTGGTTTTGAAATTTCGTTCAAGTGTAATAAAGTAGTTCTTATTCACACTGGTACATTCTTTGGCAAGGGTTACTTGTCAAATGGTTTATTTGTTATTAATGCGGATCCCGTTTTGGGAAATTTGAATAATAATGTTATTCCTACTGTTAACTGTATTGAATCCTCAAATATATGGCATGCTAGACTAGGTCATTTAAACTTTGGTGCTCTTAAGAACATGATGAACTTAGAGTTGATTCCAAAATATACCATAGAAAAGAATTCTAAATGTCAAGTATGTGTGTCTGCTAAACAGATAAGGAAACCTTTTCATAACGTTGTTAGGGATTCAGACTTGTTAGATTTAGTACACACTGATATTTGTGAATTTGGTGGTGTGTTGACCAAGGACCAGTTTAGATACTTCATTACTTTTATAGATGATAGTAGTAGATACTGTTATGTTTATTTACTTAGACATAAGGATGAAGCACTTAGTAAATTCATTATATATAAAACTGAAGTAGAAAAACAAACTAGTAAGTTACTTAAAAGGTTGAGATCTGATAGAGTTGGTGAGTATACGAGTAATGCTTTTAATGAATTTTGTGCAAACAATGGTATAGTTCATGAAGTTACTCCACCATACACACCTGAGTCTAATGGGGTTGCTGAGCGAAAGAACAGAACATTTAAAGATATGATTAATAGTATGCTTATTAACTCTGGGTTGCCTAAATACATGTGGGGAGAGGCTCTAAATATGGCTTGCCATATTTTGAATAGAGTCCCTCTGAAACACATGGATAAAACACCCTTAGAGTTATGGAAAGGCAGGATGACTAGTCTTAAGTATCTTCGTGTGTGGGGGTGCCTTGCTAAGGTGCTTGTTCCTGAACACAAGAGAAAGAAACTAGGTCCAAAGACTGTTGACTGTATCTTTCTGGGCTATCTTGAAACCACTACAGCTATGAGATTTTTAGTGTTAAAATCTGACATAGATGGTATAGTGGTAAATACGATAGTTGAATTTCGAGATGCGACATTCTTTGAGGATGTTTACCCTATGAAAACTGGAATACCTGAAATGATTTCTGATGAAGATCCTACTCACACATCAAGTTCTATTCCTGATCATGTGGAAAAGATGACAAATGTGGGGGCGGAACCTAGTAGTAGCTCTAGTCCTAAGGAACTAGAGGAACCAAGGAGAAGTAAGCGTGCAAAGGTAGTCAAGGATTTTGGAGGTGATTTCATCATTTACAATATCGAGGACAAACCTTTAACTTTCCGGCAATCTATGGATTCTTCTGAGTCAAGGCACTAGAAGGGCGCTGTCAAGAGTGAAATTGACTCTATTGTTTCTAATGGAACATGGGAGTTGGTTGATCTCCCTCCTGGGTGTTCTACTATTGGGTGCAAATGGGTCTTTAAAAGGAAGTTGAACCCTGACAGCTCAATAGATAAGTACAAAGCTAGATTGGTAGCTAAGGGTTTTAAGCAAAAGGAAGGAATTGATTATTTTGATACATACTCTCCGGTTGCAAGAATGGTAACAATCCGAATGCTTATAGCATTGGCTTCAGTCCATGGTCTTATCATCCATCAGATGGATGTAAAGACGGCTTTTCTTCATGGTGAACTTGAAGAAGAGATTTATATGGATCAGCCTGATGGATTTATTGCATCAGGCAATGAAAGGAAAGTATGTAAGTTGATCAAGTCCATCTATGGCTTGAAACAAGCTCCCAGAGATTGGCATAAAAAGTTTGATGAAACTATATTGCCTTTCAGTTATAAGATTAATGAAAGTGATAAGTGTGTCTACATTAAAGTTAAAGGTAATGAGTGTGTTATTTTGTGCCTATATGTGGATGACATTTTATTGTTTGGAACCAATATTGAGATTATTAACGAGACTAAAGAATTCTTGAAAAGGCATTTTGAAATGAAGGATATGGGTGAGGCAAGTGTGATTCTTGGAATCAAACTGATTCAGTCCACTGAAGGAATAACCTTGACTCAATCTCATTATATTTAGGTTCTTATAAATCAAAACCCAAAAAATCCGCTATGTGATATACATGATATAAGTGATAATTAATTGCAGTTGATATTTACAATCAGTTTACATCCAAATGACAGATAATTATAATTTCATTATTACAAATAGAAAATCAAATAGCATATGATAAGTATGATGTTAATGATAATTGATTTCTTTTTAAACTAATAATAAGAAAACATATGAAATGAATAATATTGTTTACATATTGATTTTATAAAATATTTATGTGAATCATGGTACATATTGATATGTCAGTTACCATACTTAAATTTTTGTAGAACCATAAATATTATATGTCCAAGAAACAGAACTTATTAAATGTCCAATCTACAAACTGATTATTATATATTATATATACAAATGGAGTTAGAAATTATTTTAGAATTCACTGTTCAGTGGGAATATTTTTTATTAAGATATATAATTATAATAATTGTAAGTAGGTATTACTTGGAACGATTTTTTTTATAAAAAATATCATTATTTTTCATATTTTGTGAATAAATGAAGATTCCAAGAATCTTGGTTACATTCAAATTATACAAAATTAAATTGCAGGAATATTGGGTGATGTAAATTTCAATTTATAAGTAATAATATATTTTAAAAATATATCCTTTAGTTTTTCTTTTTTATCCAGCCTACTATATATATGTGTGTGTAAATAGTAGATTTTAAAATATGCGAAATGAAAAAAATTATGCAATTTTTACAATTTCATTACATTAACATAAATATATGTTAATATTTTTGCAACATATATTAATGTTTTTGGAGCATATAAAATAACGTAAATTTTTATGAAATCAAATGGTCATTTTTTGCCGATTGGTTCAATCTCTATACTCGAATTAATATATGTTCAACAAACGTAGGAAAACATTAAAATTTTAAAAATAATAATATCACACAAATTATTGTTATACACCTAGAAAGTGGTGAGTTTCACATAAATTATTGTTAAACACTAAATAGTGAATTGATTTAAATTATTAAAAATAAAACATTCAAACAAATGCATACTGAAATAGTAGTTATTTACATGTCCTCCTAAGTATGAATATATTATTAAAGATATATCATAAATCAAATTCTGAACAATGTATTTGATTACATAAATCTTAATTACCTTTCAGTTTTGTATGTCATTTACTATTTCTTAATAAATTCACCATGGATAAACTATTGCCATTTTTTATAAAATGTATTATTTATAAAATTTAGGCTTTTTATAAATTGATTAATTTAAAATCATCAACATATTCTTTAAAAACACATCACAAAATACAAATATCATGATTGTTCAAATTAGCAAAACTAAATATAAATGAAAACTACCATTTTGGCAGATAAAAATTGGGTAATTATTTAGTTATATATGATTAAAACTATATATATACATTGCAGAACAATTACTTCTATCTGCATATAAGTTTTCCTTACATGCACTATATCACATTACAATTTACATAACCTGAAACAAACTATCTACATGAAATTTACATAAACTGAAAGATTTTTTATGCTTGAACGACCTGACCATCGATTGATGGTTCGGGATCATCACCCTCAATGTCTTGAAATCTTGCTTGCTCTGGGCAAATACCTAAATCTATGTTTAGAAAATTCTGTATATATGCAACAGGCCTATCAAATGTTCGAAGGTCATGTGAATTCTATTTGCCAAGTGTTGCCAAACGACACGCAACTGCATTCCTATGAGGGTGAACCAAATTAAGTTCATAATGGATATTATTATCATTAAGCCTTGAAAGAATAAGTCTGAATGTCTTTCTAGTATGTGGTGTAATTCCTTCTTCTTTGTGATATTTGTATTCACGATATGCTTGTATATTATCGGTTTCGATGATAACACGCTCGTATGAATCCTGGAATGCACGGCGCATGCCTAGTACAATAGCCCATAACTGTTAAGTCAGATTTGTAAGGCCTGGAATTAGTGTCATAAGTCAGTTTGAGAAGATGACCTCATGTATCTCTTACAACAACACCAATACCATTTCTATTATGGCCTTCAGGAATATTTTGAATAAATTCACTATGCACATTGATCTTCACCCAACCATTAGGAGGAAATTGACATATACGCTCAACATGTTCCATTATCCTTAGATGTATAAAACAGTTGTTGACTATATATGATTACAAAATAAAGATATCATAAATGGTAAAAAGATTTCTGGAATTTATAAATAAACAAAAGAGTTGAACATATGTGTCTTTTGCAAAAAAGTTGTAGAGATGTGTCTTTTGCAAAAAGCTGTAGAAAATAAATAAAAGAGTTGAAGAGATGTGTCTTTTGTAATAAGTTGTAGAGATGTGTATTTTGCAAAAAACTGTAAAATTTTAAATAACTAAAACTATTGGAATAGTTTAGACTGCAAGGTTGTATAAAGATTTGTTCAAAAGATTATTTATTTCATAGACATATAAAAATCAAATAACAAATTAAATTTAAGATCACACATAAAATGTTATATAAAATTAAATTTAGCAGTGATAGTAAAATCACAAATAAGCAGATTACCAATTATATATGTATCTAAATTAATCCAAAAGATAGTTAACTAATAAACAGAATAATGACAAAATTTTATTGCAAGAGCTATAGTATGCAAATTGTTTTTATCATTAAAAGGAACACAATGTTGGATCGAAAATCCCAGAAAATCTCCGCTAAGAAATAGTTCAGCAAATTTATTGGATGGAAAAAACCTTAAATAAAAATACGCAGAAAACCAAAAAAATATTTATTTAAGTTGAACTTCAAGAAAATCCATGAGTTTAATTGAAAATCGCCATTTGGTTGCTCTTCTATTCCTGTAATTGTACCATATTCATTTTTCCTGTAAAATACAAAGATCAATTAAGCATTTCAATAAACCATTTACAAATTTTAATTGTTTATTTAAATTAGAAGACATTAGTTTGTACACTTACAGGTCAATTATTAGAAGAAGAGCTGATTGTATCTGCATTATTAGTTGATGATAAACACCCAGAATCAGAATCTACATCAGTTGCGGTAAAAAATTTGCTCTTATCTGAACATTGCCATCATTGATCTCTATTTTAAGAGTAACCTCTTTTCCAACAATCTTTCTTATACATTCTAGATATGGAATATAAGTTTCACACTGCAAGTCCAAAAATAATTAAATCCATCACTACACGAAATTATTTAATCTACTATTAATCTAATACTTAACAGCTACTTATATAAAAATTAAAGAAGCACACCCGTTTGTACTAAGAAAGAAGTTCAGTGGCTATTTTATGCAATAAATGTTAGGCTGCACGATCCATGAGGATGAAGTTATATGCCGCTGATTCATCCTCTGCTACTACTATAATCCTATACCTACAAACAATGATATAACACTTGTCATATCTATGTAATTAATATGTAATTTATAGGACTTAGAAAAAAATGGGAATAGTAAAAAATTAAACACTTTATCTTGTCAGCAAGCTCAATCTCTTCATTGTCGCAATTTTCATAGCTGTTATACCACCAGTTTGCAATCTCTTCCACATCTGTATTCTTCACATCACATAAAAAAGTTTTCTGCATCGTTGAAATATCAGGATTAAAAATGATAATATATCTTCATTATCTACATTCTTTGGTGCCTATTTTAAATAAAAGATAAAAAAGCAAAACCTTGACATCATCAATATTTGTCTTTAACCCCAGTTCATGTGACAAACTGTAACTCAGGAGTTGGGTTCATAATACTGGTTCAATTTCGATCAGTGGAACATGACTCACAAATTCAGTTTTATATTTAACAGTCTGGTGAGGAATGTAGCCTTCATTCTTAAGTCTGCAGTGAATGCACTAACTTCAGTTCTTTGTGATCATACAAATAATTATGAGCATCTGGTTAATCAGTAATGCTAAAAAAACTTTGGAAACTCTAAATGACATAAAATATGACTCAATTATTACAGTCAACCAACTTTAAACCTTAGTATAATTAATCCACCATAATGTAAGAAGGTCGGTATATTTCATTGCAAAGTACAAAGAAAACTATACCTCTGGCGCATTGAGTGAACTAAATCGTTATCTAGATTGAAATACACTTTTGATGGTGGTAGCGTACTGAAGTTGACAGTGTCTACAAAGATAATTTTTAAAAGATGTATATTGTACAACATTGTATATTGGTAATTTCAGAAACAATGGACATGTATGTTGTGTTTGACATTTTTTGAGATTATAGAGCTTACTCCTAAAAATCTTCATCTTAGTACTTGTTACAATTGCTATAATTGGTTCCTCCATAACTTGGCCATACTATCTGTCAATATCCTTCGCCATATCAGCCCAAACACTAACCATATATAAATACCTGTATTAAATCCGATGTAAATAGTCATACTTTTAACCTACTATTATCCCAGATAGAGAATTAGGATATTCACATATTTTAACCTACCTCCGATCAGTGATTAAGAACTGGACAATATCTTTGTCATCATAGATTGTTTTGATTGACTTTACTCTTTCAAAATCCTCAACAACACCTAATGATATCTACCAAAATTAATTTAAAATTTAGTACATATACAGTAAATTACAGTAGAATTAATACATATCAATTAAATTCAGGAAATATAAATAAGATAGGTTTATTGACCTGTTGAGAAAGGTGGGATGTGATTATCTCCATGTTCAGATGCAGCACAAAACAAATTGTTCATGTCACCTATCTCAAACTTGTGAACAAGTATCATGAAATCATCGACATCAATTTTCTCAATGGTTGTGAGTTATGAAAACTGTATCATAATTCTTGAATGTGTAGGCCTTAAAGATCCAAGAGCTTCCCGTACATGAAAATTCGATATAACATACACATCTCCTTCAAATAAATACTGGAAATTGCTTGCCAGTCCTTAGCATACACGAATACTGGTACATGACTGTCTTGTTAAGAAAATATCGAAATACTAATGAACATCATTGGTTGTTAATAACAACTATATGTGGATGTCCGAGTATACATAGGTATAAAAACTTACATGAGCATCAAGAAATATAAGATTGTATGCCTTCAACGTATCAGTTGATGATAGTGACGACCACATTCTCGTTACTCGTACTTTTACTCTCCAAGCAGTTGATGAAGTGTTAAGAGTAGATAATTGATGAAACATATTTTGGCTATGGTTCAATAAGTCCTAGAAAATAATTAAAAATAGTATATTAATGGACACATAAAACTAAACATCTGTTACAGAGTGAAAGAATGACTTACTTGAAAGAAATAAGTTGCTTGGGTGAGATCAGTGTACAACATTGTGTATATCTCTAGCGATATTTTTATTAGTAAAAATCTGTTAAGGAAAATATTGTATGAGATATGTTTCATAATAGCGTTAATGATGGAGAAATTTGGTTTGACGGATCTTTGTGTTTATCAATCATATACAAAAATATTGTACAATATTTTCAAATCTAGATGTGTTTTACATTACATTTATATTGTCTATTATTGCAATTAATTACAATGTCCAAAATTGATATACCATGACCTCTTAATATTTTTTACCATTTTTAGCTCCATATGTTTGACCTCTAAATACCTTGATTTACTTTAAAAATATAGTTTACACGATTATCAGTCTAAATACATAAAATCGTGTAATTGGAATTCATTGCAAATTTTTTTATAAAAATTGTAGGTGTTTTTTTATTAAAATAAATTTGTCAAATTTATGTCTTTATCTAACTCATTGTAAAAATATAATCATGTGAAATACAATTTTCTTTGTATTAATATAATAAATATATAAAATACAAATAGACTCCTGAGCTGGATATTTAAATATAATTTTCATTGTGGTAAGAGGATATACACATGTAAATGATTATGATCAATAAAAATAAGATAAGATAACTGAAAAACATGATTTGTATATCACTCTACATTACATGAAATCAAAATACCAATTATGCTATATTGAAATAGGAAGATTATAAAACACTTCGTCAAATACTACATTAGCAGTAAAGTTACATGTCTTCCCGTTATCGCTATCTATTAAAATATGCAACCCATCTGGAGAAGTGACTCTTGAAACGGCAACATACAGCTGTCCGTGAGAAAATACAGGTCTTGGAAAGAAAAGTCCAATGGTCTGAAGTGATTGACCTTGGATTTTGTTTATTGTCATTGCAAAATAGATTTACAGAGGGAATTGAATTCTCTTGAAAACAAAAGGAAAGTGTGTATCAGTCGGTTCCATTTCGATCCTTGGTATTAGAACCTTTGTTCCTGCATGGGATCCTGTTAAAAGTTGGCACTCCACATTATTCTTTAAACATTTTGTCAAAACCATTCGTGTACCATTACACAAACCCATTATCTGGTTAAGATTCTTCATCAACATGACTACAACTCCTACCTTTAATTTCAAATCATGCTTCAGAATGGAAGGTATATTAATTGATTTGAGATACTTAATTGGGAAAGAAGATTCATAGTCATTATCATCGTTTACTGTCTCAGTATCAATAAAATCTTGGCTAAGGTAAGAATGCGTCATACCTGGAATAAGATTTCAAACATGAGAATTAACTTCATCAACAATTGCATTTGTCGGCGTGAGGATGATTCTTTCCTTGAGATATGATTTACTAGTATAGTTTTTCATAAAATCTGGATAGGTGACATCAACAATATCTTTCACTGCGTTAGTTTTCTTCTCCACCAAATATTTCCTTGGAATGATGATTTCTGGATCCTTATAAATGTTATCTGGATGTATATTCTGCACCTTGCCGTCGCCAACATCAAGAACCCATTTTGAAAATTCTGCAATTTTCTGGTTCTCTTCAACATTCCTACCGCATCCTAGATGCATATTCTGGTGGAGCACAAAAACTTTGGAATAACAGGCAAGATTTGCCGAAAATCCTCCAAAAATAATAGTTATTCCGCCAAATAGAATATTCTTATTTCTAGGATGAACTGATGCCATTGCATCTAAAAAACAGCGATCAACAGATTTAAAAGCATGGCGATGCTGCATTGGAGCTTCGTCCCATATGACTAAACTGGTATTCTTTATTAATTCAACAATGTCACATCCGTGCTTAATACCTGCCACAGAGTATCGATCCAATTTTAGTGGGATGTGAAATCGAGAGTGAGATGTTCTACAATTTGGAAGCAGTGTTGCAGCTATGCCGGATGATGCTACTAGAAGTACTATTTTTCCTTCACTGCGCAAACGACGACATAATGTTTTCCATAAAAATGTTTTTCCACATCCGCCACTTCCATATACAAAAAAGAGACCTCCTTCTCCTTTATTGAGAGCTTCTAATACTGAATTGTACACCTCTAGTTGCTCACTATTTAAACTCTGAAAGTTTTTGGAATGCTCTTCAAATTGTTGATTCTTGTCATATCTGGTCTCCTCTTCGATTAGCCGGTTAGTCGTACTATGCATGTAGATATCTTCTGGATATGGCATATTTGGAAAATCTTTTAGAGACTTGCCAACACCATTTAACAGCTTTTCTACCTCTGTCATGTTATCATCAAATACTCTAGTTAACATGTATATGTTGAAGTGAATTATTTTGAAAAAAGTGTAAAGATAAACTATATGTGAATAATTATATTTGAAAAGTACCTGCAAGTTTATAGTTCTCCAAATCAGCGTCAGAAAGTTTGAGCTCCACATTACCGGACTTCTTCCGTTTGTTGTACAAAATGTCATGAGACAAAAATTTCCAGTTATCGGTCCATAATTTAAGAGGATCTGCTACTGGACAGTTGGTCAATATATGAACAAACATTGAACGAAGCTGAAAAGGCATGCCAGATTCTGCATTTTCTCGAAGTGTAGAGTGCCATTGATTGTCATCCTTAAGGAGACCAAGTGCCTCATATGCTTCTTTATATGTGTTATATATTCGACCATTAATAGTTCTCAAATCACGAAAAGAAGTTGCAACTTTATTGCACAAAAGAAGCATTCTCAAAAAAAATGTATCTACTTGTGATGCATGAACTTCTGTTAACCTTTCGATGACAATTTCTCTTTCACATTGTTTTCACTTAGACTGCCCATGTAGCCAAGTAAAACCTCGTGGGAACTCCTGGTAAGTGTAATCCCGAGCACCGGGAATAGTTTTATTGGCCACAAACCATGCTTCTAACTTACTTTTCCTGTTTGATGCCTTATTTGCTACTTCTTCCAAAGTGTCATTAACATTGAAGGTAACATTTTTGCCTCCTTCTACATGGTCAGGCAAACGCTCAACGGAAGGATAACGATAATGAATATCATATCCTAATAATCTCCAGGCAGCTTCGGATGCACAAACGTAACGACCATCCAGAAAATGTCTCACCTCGTCAATAGTTTTACCCTTTTCTAAATTTAAAGGCAATCCTTCTTTCCTTCGTATCATCATTGTAGCTGTGTCATGTCCCTTCAAACAATACTTGAATAAATATTTCAACGAGCGAGAATTGTTGCAGATTTCCAAGTTCACATGACACTGAAAGCGTAGTAACAGATCACGATTATAAGGTACAATAAATTGATTGTCTAGTTGTTGTTTGTTCTTCTCAACAATCATGTCCATCATTCTCCTCCGATAAACAGGAAATCCACAGTCATCAAAGAATGTGTGACCATTGTACCTATGTGTAAAATTGGTTTAAATACAAATATAATTAGGTCTCCTTTTATATTTACCATGATGATGATATTTTTT
The DNA here is from genome assembly GCF_009905375.1 of Apium graveolens. Classification (NCBI taxonomy): domain Eukaryota; kingdom Viridiplantae; phylum Streptophyta; class Magnoliopsida; order Apiales; family Apiaceae; genus Apium; species Apium graveolens. Next base: position 65,370 of record NW_027419950.1, read on the forward strand.
TCCAAAAAACTTTGGGAAATTCATTGCAAATACATAAAAGTATGTCCACATGGCCATGTATCATGTAATTGATTTGAATATACCTCTTTGGGAAATAAGGACCGCATTTTCCATCCGACATACATGGAGAATACGAAAAATCCTGTCCAAATGGCCAATGTATCATGTAATTTTTAACAGCATTGTACCTGGTCGGATCAGTTTCCTTATGCGGGATTTCAGCACACACCAAATCATCAATCTGCTCTATCGTATTTGGACGATCAACAAGATGTATCCAAATTAACATGTGAGCCTGAGGTAATCCTCTTTTCTGGAACTCAATCACATACATGACTGTTACAAAAATTTCATAAATTAGTAGAGGATATAGTATAAAATCAACTATTATAGGTTGTTTTGTAAAAGCGTAAAAATACTCACGTCCGGTGCATCTTCCAAAGTAATTTTGATTTTTTATTAAATCAACCAATTGATCTAGCTTCATTTTAAAAACACGGGCAACCAAATCCAGGGCATCTGCAACATTAACGCCAGACATATGCTGGAGCATACTCTGAATTTCTGGCCATTTAGTGTTGTAAGTCATTGTCAAGAAGAATGATGGATGACCAATACTATAACATATAGCAAGAGAGTCCTTAAAATACCAGGACATATATCTCCGAGAACCTGTGAATGTAGCAGGTAAAATTATATTCTTCCCTTGGCATGTTGTATCAGAATCACCTTTTCTCAAGGAGTCACATATGGAATTGTATAGATCAGATCGAATAATTTTTTGATTCCGTTTAATCCATTCCAGGCAGTACCGTTCAACTACAGTGAATGCATAAACAATATATTGTTGCCATAAACGACCACTCAAGTGAGGAGTTAATCCTACATAATAAATTTTAAAATCTTATTAATACCAATCTACAATCTATATATAGAGATCTTCAATTTACATTCCTATATAAAAGTATAATAAAATTAACAAATATTTTTATAACATTTATAACAGTAATGTGGTACCTTCAGTTAGCCAGATCATGAGTTTGTAGGCATAATATTACCGCATTGAAACATAACATCTTTGTTTTGATTCCTCTCCATCATCTTCACCTTCAATAATTCTGGGAGGTGGACCACCATTTTTTCCCATTAATGGAATTTTCAAGTGGAATCCTTCATCACCATGAGGGAAAAGTAAAGGATACTATAAAGGCATGAAATTGGCATTAGTCTCGAAAATCCTCTGAAGTTTTTTAGTTTTTTCTGGACAACAATATCCCGGGTTCCGCATGAGTCTTCTAGGTCACCAACAATAAAAGCACCAACCTCGTTAGAAGGTCCAACATTATTAGATCTACCATCCGCTGCTTTACATGAAACTAATTCCAGCTGAACTTCCTCAGGTTCATTGTTTTTGAACCGGTCTCTAGCCATACGAAAGCTATTAACCAATCGATTATTCTCATCGAGCATCAAAAGACCTTTTATAATGTCTGCATCTGTAAAATCGCTACCATGAATCACTCGATTTCTATTTTCTATTTCATTCTCAGTATCATATACGTATAACTGTCAAAACTTTGGAGATTCATCAGGCGTCGAGAATATGCTTCCAATCAAATGATAATTTTGACCACAGAGCTTGAAAATATAAGGAGCTCCTCCTCTATTTATACTATTATCAATTTTATCTCTAATTGATGTAAAAGCAAACAGTGAGTTGTATATTCGGATCTTTATTATATAATGCTGAGTTTTATTTCCACCAGATAACAATTTAGCTAAAAATGGATGAGTAGGTTTCTCCGGTGGTAACTGGACCTGCCCATTCTGACAACAAACAGAAAAAGTTGGCGACGCATGCTTGTTTGATTTGTTATTCCGTTCATTATTCCACATGATGGCTTTATAGTATGGACAAAGTTTGTCGGGATTTCCAAAATCCATATATCCTTGGCATAGGTCTGTCAAAGATGATTAAAAAACACAATATAAAGGAATCAATATATTACATTCAATGCAGTTATAAAATAAGTTTTGCATCATATCGTTAGTGTGAAGATCAAATTCTTCGTCAAAATCATATCCTCCGAATTCCATTATAATTTCTGTTTTTTATTAATGGTAATGATCAAATATATGAAATTTAATTAAATTGATAACTGTATCAATGCATCATGTTTATTATATGTTTACCTTCGGAATGATCCTCCACCTCCATATTATCAAAAAACTCAAGTTAATTGCAATCTTTTAGGTTTTGCATTATTTTAAAAGGTCTTTTTGATCTTGACACAGACGGGTAGGTGTTATCTGCATTCCATTGATTTTGACACAATAACATATTTAGTTCCATATTTAATAAATTTTACGCTTTCATGAGACGATGTACCTAGATTTGTAGAAGCTATAATTGTAGATGCCGAAAGTTATAAATTTATCCTATTTTGTCCCAGCTGTTGTGTGCATTTTGGAACTGGTTTAGGTATATCTGCAATTATTTAGGAAAACATAAGTATTCGGAAGTCACAATATAATTTAACAATCCACCGTATTGAATGAATTTTACCTGAATTGTTAGAATGTTGGAAGTTCAAAAATAATCTTACGTTGTCCCACATGTGTCATGGATTTTGGAGTTGGAACTTGTTTCTTCCTAAATTCCGGTAAATCTGCAAATTAAAATGATTGCTTCAGATGGGATTAAATTCTGGTAAATTAACACCTTAAAACTAACAAATTTTCATAGGATAAAATTGTTAAACCTTGCAAGTTCACGTTCTATAACTTTCTTGATGAAGAAGTGACCCCACTTGCAAATTAACCCATGCATGATGATTTTCCTACATGTTCAGGATGCTTTTAAATAATATCACAATTCAGAATATAAGAAATTAAATGAATAACATTTGTAAACACTGACCATCTCCATATGAGGAATTAATTGATTTAAATGCAGCAAAATTTACAGGAGTATATGTGGTTCCACTCAATGGTGACAACGTAAATATACCTGGACCTGTAATTTTTTAGTTCCAAATTAGCCGTTGTGTTACTATACCACAAACAATTCTTAAATGTAAGTTTGGAAAATCTATAAATGCAAATGATTACCAAGTTTCGATGTGGGTGGTATTTGAAAATTATTAGATGAGGCACTGGAAGATCTGCATCGCTCACTGTCAATTAAGTTACCCATTGGATTAGGAGGTAATCCTTCAAATGTACGTGGACACAATTTATGTTGGATCCATGTGAGAAATCATTAAGATTCAATGTTGACAGTGGAATTCGTTTCTGTGCTGCAGGAAAAATTAAAATAATTTTATCATGTGTACATGACACATTGAATGGAAATAAACAATTTAACAAATTGTTTCTTTTAATACACGTACACTAATTCACTATTGTAGAAACCTTGTTAGTACTGTTCATTATCGGTTTTTGAGTAGTATGGGTAGTTGCAAATTTATCAATAGGATTCACGGGTATTCATTTTGTTCCTGCAATAATTTAAGAATAATTTATTAATATAAACGGAGAACACGACGGGACAAATTTTTCTATGGATGTCTACCGTGCTTCGTTGCATCCGATGTAGCATCAGATCTTGCGCTTTTGATCACTGAACTTTGTTCTTTTGATTTCAAATATTGTGTGCATGTCTGGTTGTTTAGTATTTCGGACACTAAACAGAACATACAATTAATCATATCATAAATTAATAATATGAAATAACACAGAAAAAATAAATAAAAACACAAACCATGTTTTGGCGTTTCAGTATTGTCAAAAGATTGCCTAGCATTAATGTGTGCATTTTCATTCGCAAAACCTGATGAACCTGGTTCATACAAAAGCAACGATTTTTGGCTATATTTGAATAAAAAACATGATTTAATCATGTGAAATAAAACGGTAAAAAAGTAATACAAACACCTTACCATGCTTTGGAATTTCAGTAATGTCAAAAGATTGGCTAGTATTAATGTGTGCATTTTCATCCGCAAAACCTGATGAACCTGGTACGTCCAAAAAACAAACGATTCTTTGCTATATGACGTCCAATAAACTGAGCACATAATACTTATTTGGAAAAACATAAACAAATATTGCAAGGCACACATACCTCTCATTGAATGTTCTGTATAATAAGAACTATTACTCCTAAACAGACTTCGTTTTGAAAGAGAAGATAGTTATTTTGTTGTATATTTCAATCATCGCTTGTTATATGTTGTTAAGATTTAGATCAACAAATAAACATATTGTACAGAGATATAATCTATGATTAACATGAACAAGATATGTATAATCTAACATGAACATGCTCTGTATAATAAAAACATCAGAATACTCATATTACCAGGTTCCAATGAAGGTGGAGACAGTGGCAAGGCCATAGGCAGTCGTTTGAAAGCTATAATTCATGAAAGAAAGGAATGAGAAAATGTAATGTACATAGCCGATGAAGGAGGACGAATTTCTAATGTGAATGATTTCCTGGTGTTCGATATTTGGGTTCTTCATCCATTGGTTCTTTCATCATTAATCTTCAGGTTACAGAATGATCTATATGAAAATCATTGAGCCAAACAAAGTAATGAAGAACTTTGCAGTCCTTCGGCAGCCATCAATGGTGAATGAAACCAAGAAGGTGAGAAGATAGTCAATTTGCAAAAATTAAGTGCTTGAATTGTGGATCAGTTTTGAAAATTGAAAATTTGTTACAATCTGTTAGGTATAGATTTAATTTTTACCCATGAATTTGATTTTTACCCATGGATAGTCCATAACCCAATCCGTTAACCCATTTTAGATGCTTCATTTACATATATGCCCATATTTTAAAAAAGTTAGTAGATTTTAAATTTTTTGGGTACAAAGGTAATTTCATGGAATTCTTCACTAGAAGGAATTAAGAATAGTAGATTATACAATAGATGGTTTGTTAAGCAAATTAATTCATGTAACTATTAGCTTTCATTTAATATTTATATAATAGTATTTATTTTACATTTATTCTCATAATTAATATTTGTTAGTTGACTATTAATATCTATTACTTATTGCTTACAATTAATATATATTAATTGAGTCATCATTAATATGATTCATCATTATGTACTTTATATATATATATATATATATATATATATATTAATATAAATGTAAAATTTACTTAACTAAAACATTATATCATTATTTGTTAAAATCTATTAATTTTGCATAATTAGTAGACACATAGATACATATTCTTAAATACATATATATACATATACACATACAGATATACACACACACATGTACTTATTTGAACCAAACTAGGGTCAAAAGCTAATACTCGAACTAAATACTCGACCGAACTAATAATTTTTACTCGATCAATCACATTTTTGATACACAAAATAATTTTAACCACATTTCTAATATAAACACATAAAATAATCTCAAAAAATCAATAAATTATATATATTTTTTCATGCCCGTGCATAAGTTAATAATATTTATTTCAGACTTATTCTCTCAATTAACGCATCGTTAATATTAATATTCTCAAATCTCAATGGCATATCAAAAATACTTATTTTGATTTAGATTTATATTTAAGTAGTAGGTTCTTATATACATGTATTTGTCAATAATAATTATACTAATAATATTAATCATAATAGTATATCATCCAATAACTATACGTGAGAAACATTTCAAACATAAATCTAATTCAAATTAATTACTTTTTGATTTTCCAATGAAATTTAAAATTCTAAATCTCAACATTTAAAATTCACTTATTTATATTATTAATTTGATAAATAATAATGTATGAGTTAGATGTCAAGTGAAAAAAATTATATATCGAGCATACATACGTGTATTGAACTGTTTATGCATCTAATTAGATAAGTTATATATACTATTGTCATAATTTAACTATTATATTTTTATAGTACAAATGAAATTAAATTCTGACAAAGATTAAAGAACTTTCATGTATTAAAGTGTAATACAAATATTTATTAACTAGTAAGTGTTGTATGACTCATTAATCACATTTTTAACACAGAAAATACACAAAATATTTTTTTATCACATTTCTAACATATAAACAAATAAAATAATTATAAACAAATCAATATATTTATACATATTTAGAGAATGCTCAGTGCATCACACTAGCTAAACATTGTGTTATGTATATGTTAGGTCACACACACTGTAGAAGGGGGTTGAATACAGTGTATACTACAATCAAATCGAATTAAGAACACAAGTATGAAATACAGAATAATCTTATTAATAAAACAGTATTGCAATGTAACCGTTCTCTCTCAGTGATGAACAAATATCACGAGAGCTGCTAGGGTTACAATGAATAATATTCTCGATAATGATAACACTTCTAGTGTAAACCCTATGCTGTGCTTATATACCACACAGTTACAAGATAATCTTCTAATTAATATCGAATATAAGTCTGCATCCTAAAATATATCAATTAGTTATCTTTTCCTCCAAGTCTTCTATTCTTCATAATATTCTTCTCCATGCATACATCTTCTTGTGTTAGTCTTAATCTTCTTTCATTTCAAGCAGTCGCCTTCCTTATCTGAAAGTCTTCTTAAGTCCTGATATTATTTTCTGATGAATATCTTCTGATATCTTAAGTTATGATAACTTAAGTTCCGATATCTTAAGTTCTGACTTCAGTATAAGTACTGATTTCCAGTTAAGTCCTGATTTGTCCTGTTAGTCAAGATCTGAAAACTAAACACAAATCATTATTAGACATGACATCACAAATATATCTAACAATCTCCCCCAACTTGTAAATTAGCATAATATACAAGTTCAATAGATATTTGATGATGTCAAAAACATTAAGTACAAATGCATATAAGAATTTGACTAGATAACTACAACTCACAGTCCTTGTAGCTTTTACCATCCTTAAAGTCTGATATCAGCTTTAGCCTGTATATCCTTCAAAATTTAACAGTTGCAGTTCTTGACTTGGCTTCAGTTTGTGATCTCTTGAATGTCAGGAATTGTTTTGAGATAGTTCTTCAAAAGAGTTCTCTCAGCATATTCAAGTTCATTTATCATCCTCCTTTTAACATCTTTAAGTTCAACTGTATCTTCTCCTGTCTGAAAGATAGCAGCCCTGAGATCATTAATCTTTGCTTTCCTTATTTCCTGATCCAGTCTGATCAGATAAGCTTTGTCAGACTCCAGATTAAATTCAACACCCTTAATACCCAGAAAAGTAGTGATCTTGGCAGTATTGGGCTTCATCTCAACTAATTCACCATTGTGAGCTCTGTACTTTAGATAGTATGGTCTGTTAGACTTTACAGAGTAAAGTTTCTTCTGCCTTTGAATATCAGATTTTTAAGTAACTGGCAGCACCATCTGTTGACCTGCTCTTCACTTGAAGTAGAAATAAAATATGTTGCAGTTCTTCATAATACTTCAACCGAATTGCATTCTTTCTTATCTGGAATACTCTCCCATCTGTCATAAAATAAAGCATTATGTCTTCTTTCAGCTTGGAATTGTAAACCAGCTGTACAGACTCTAATTGATTTAGTCTTTCTGGAGTTGTTCCTACTCCTGGTTCAAAAAGAGATGTAGGATCTGAGGTAGAGTTGTTTACTCTTATCTCATAAGCATTACCCAGTCCTGTTTTATCTCTAGCTTCCTTCCCTTGGAGCAATCTACCCTTAAAAACTTTTGTTGAAGTCTTCATAGGTTGAGCAGATGTTGAGCTTTAGTATATCCAAGTAGTAGAACTTTTGAAGGTTTAACATGAGCAATGTCAGAGATTTCCTTTTCTTATGATATCAAGACAACTTGAGCTCTATCAGAGGTTGCTTGAATATTCCTTTTCTCCTTCAAAATCAGATTTGTATCTTCATCAGCATTTACTTCCAGATCCATGGTTGGCATATATATCTTTACATGTTCATCAACTTTTGCCTTACCCTTGAATCTAGGATCAACTTCCACCTGTGATTTGGACTTGGCCTTAGATACCTCAGTATCTGTCCTCTCTTTGATCACAATGCCCTTAGGCTTATGTGGTTTCTTTGCTGTGACTTGAGCTTTAGACTTTGACTTAGATTTTTCATTTTCAGCTTTCAGTCTAATCTCTTCTTCCTTCAGACTTTCAATATCCATGTCTGGATTGTCCTTTAGGAACAGCCTTTTGGAGATCTCTTCATCAAGTTTCAGAGTTTGTTCATCAGAACTCATCCTTTTACCAGTATCAGAACTTGTTCTTTGACTTGTAGTTCTGGCTTCCCTTGATAAAAAACCCCTGCCTTGACTTAGACCTCTACTCCTTTCAGAGTTTCCCTGGTCTTCATTATCATCATCCTTACCCTTCAGTGGTTGATCAGTTTTGCATTTGGACTTAATCACTTTCTCCCCCTTTTTGGCATCATCTGGTAGAAGCAGGGAGACAAGCAATTCCACAGAGTTTTGGATTTCATTGAGTTAGTCTTGTTGAGCAGCTTGATTCTTTAAAATATCAGATAGTTGATCTTGCTGCTATTCTTGAGTCTTTTTTATATACCCAATGCGGTCAAAGGCTGGCTTAAAAAACCTTTTCTTATCCAATGTGAAATTCATGTCTTGCTCAATCAATGTTTCTTGAAGTTTGTCCACCTTGGCTTGAGTTATTGAGTGTTGACCTTGAAGGTTCCTGGTACTCAATGCAGTAACTCTGAGTTGTGCTTTGAAGTCATCATTCATTAGCATCTCATCAGCTTTAGCCAGGTGCTCAACAAGAATATTTGCAGTAGGAACAAAATCAACTTTGTTCCACTCCTTGATCCACTCTCTTCCTCTGGAGGTTTCACTCCAAGGTACTGGTGCATCCTCTTTCACAAACTTCTTAATCAAATCAGCTTTATCAATTGTTTGTAAAGGTGCATGTCCTGAAGGACCAGCTGCATCAACATTTACATTTGTAGCAACTTCACCAGTATTATCAGCATTTACTTCAACAGAACTTGCAAAATCTTCAGTATCAGCATCTTATGATAAAATAATTATATGTGAAGCAATAGAAGATTCATCTGCATGAACATCAGCATCTAGAAGTGGAGTTGCTGGTGGAGTTTACTGTGAAGTAAGTGAAATAAATGGAGCTTCCAGATACAAGACCATAGGCACATCCAAGTTATTGATATCAATTTCAGCACTTGTGCCTGGAATTTCAGCATGTACTGGAGAGTTTATTGGAGACACAGGAGGTGTAGGCATTGGAGTAGTCTATGGCTCTTGAATTGGAGATTTATGAGCTTCATGAAGTTCTGGCTCAACACTTGGAAGAGATTCAACTACAGTAGATTCTTGTGGGATCAGAGATTCCTGACCCCCTTCCACATCTACTGCTTCCATTCCTTCTTCAGAGGTTGATTCTTCTACGGCCTTTCTTGCTCTTTGCTTTTTAAGTCTCTTAGTTGGTGGAGAGACTTTGGGAGCTTGATCATCAGAGTTTAGCTTTCTAAGCCATTTGAGGGGCCTAGAACTCCCAGTTTCTTGAGCTGTCTGAGAAGAGACCTTCTCAGTTACTTCAACAACAGGTTCTGATGGTTGAACCTGTACCTCATCATCATAGTCATCTCTTAAAATTATCTTCCTTCTTTTCTGTTGTGCCTGAGGTACTGTCTTAGTCCTCTTTGGTCTAGAAGAAGAAGGCTTCATTTGATTATGTGCTGATGGTTGGTTGGCATGTTCAGATGTGAGTGTTTGTGGAGTGACAGTAGTAGGTGCTGATGGCTGCTATATGTTGGTGGGTTGGACATCGGGATATAACAATGAATAAGTATCAGAATTAGCATTTATCAGAGCTTGCTTTACTGATAAAGGAATTCTAAGGGGTCTCAAAACTTCCTTCTTGTTGTCAGCAGTTAAGAGATCAGTAAAAGCCCTCTTAGCTAATATAAACGGTTCTATGAGTTCACTTGCTAGTTGTGGTTCATCTGATGTACAATAATTGTAAATTAACTGAAATAACCTAGCAAAGTTAACTACATTCTTGTCCTCTTTCATTCTATCTCCTACAAAACATAACACAGTCTTGGCATAATCAAAATGAGACTGGTTTAAGAGTGCATACCCAATTTGTTGTGTCAGAATATGAATGGCATCAAAATTTGAGCACCTTGTTGGCAAACGTCTTCATGATGCAATCGAAGAAGAAGCTCCATTCCCTTCGAATATATGGGCGTTTGAGTTGACCCATCTTAGCCAAACTCTTTTCATACCCTAGATTAGCCATCATTTGCTGTAGCAAGGGCTCCTCCACAGCAGAACTGAATTGACAGTTTTCAGGTAGGTGTAGAGCTTTTCGAACTGTTGCCGGAATAACAACATACTCAACCTCCTTTGCTGTAAACACGATGCTTGGAGTCCCATGCTTACCACCATCATCATAAAGTCCCATTCACCAGAACGTCAGAACTTGAGTTCCAGATAAACTGGATGGATGTGTCAAAGCGAACCTAATTTCACTCTGAGATAAGAAATCTTGAATAAAATGAAGTTCCGAAGGAGCTTCACTCTTAGTGAGAATGGCAGCGTAGTTGTTGGGGACGAACTTTGCTCCATTAAAGATTATATCCTTGGGTGCCATTGAAAATGAGTGAGAATTTAGAGTGCCTGAAAGGTGTTTGATAAAATGTCTGTATAGAAAACTGTCAGAGAATATGAGAAAATAAGAAAAAGAGAGAGAGTATAAAAAGAAATGTAAGTAAAAGATTTTAAAATCTTTTATCTCTTTTACTTATACGCTCCACTTGACAGCAGTTATTGAGAAGTGGAACAGACTTTACACCTGTCAGCCATGCAGTAGTTAAGACAATAGTTAATGGACACGGGAAATAAGTAATGATTACTATGCACATGCAGTTTTTAAAAAAAACTGTTCCCACTAAACAAGTAATTATGACTGTCTTTATCTCACTTAAACCAATATTTTGATAAAATATAAACGTTCAAGTATTGACCTAAAAATAAATCAAGGAAATAAATACTGCCACGTAAGCATCAGAACTTGACTATTATCAAAATTTAAAGGTCATCAGAATATGGCTTTTGTACTCAAAAAGTGAATGTTTATTTCTGTAATTCTTCACACAAATATTGATATGGTTTCAGCAGAACTTAATCATCAGAACTTGTCCTCAGAATTTATGCAACTGACACTTGAACTGTTCATCTAAAACAACATTGATCACCACAGTAATTTTCATCATTCATATGGAGTGTAAGTGTGTGTTGTAAGCTAAATATCAGACAAAGAGAAAAGTTTGATTCACTTCAATACATCTTAGAAATAAGGCATAACTAAGAACTTTGCTCAAAATCTGTCATTAGTCTGAAGTCTACTATAGAATGAGTTCATGCATGAGTCCATCTCAACTGTTTTGTGCTCATTTTATGCATCTTTTGACATTCTTTTTCATATGAGCTCCTCAGTGTAAGTGAGCCACAACTGCTTATCAGAATTTATGCTATTATCAGAGTATTTCTCCAGTAATCAGAGAATGTGAAAAGTCACCAAGAAAATTTTAATTTACTTTTCTAATGCATATTACTTAATACCAGCAATACACTTGGGTCTTCCCTTTCACATACATTTTTCTCTATATCTCAAAGGAGTACCTGATATTTATTTATTTTCCTTACTTGTTCTTTTGATAAGTGAGGCTTATCAGCACTTAGTACATCCATAAGATTTACTAACATCAGAACTTAACAGATAAGAAGCATTATTCTAGTTTTTGACTTAGTAATAAGATACACAAAGTAAACCTAACCAAGCTAAATATCAAAATTTGCTTGTGTTAAAAGATTTCCACATAAACAATTACTTCAAACATGGGATCTTTAGTATATTAGAGACTACTAGGTCATCATCTAGCACAATTATCCTCATTGGATTGAATAGTCACAGAAACATTCATATCACTATCAGAGTTTAGAAATTCATATCAGACAACAATCAGCACTTAGGTAAATTACAATTTAAGCACAAATTATATAAAGAGAGTAATATCTGTAAATACTGATCATAAAGTCTGATGTATCAGAACATAAACTAAACAGATTTAGAGAAAGAACCTGAAACCATTCCAAGTTCATTTACCAATCTTGTAAAAGTAGCTTCACATAATGGTTTTGTGAAGATATCTGCTAGTTGTTGATTTGTTGGAACAAAATGCAATTCCACTGTACCTTCCATCACATGTTCCCTTATGAAGTGGTACCTAATACTGATGTGCTTTGTCATTGAGTGCTAAACTGGATTACCTGTCATAGCAATAGCACTTTGATTATCACAGTAAATAGGGATTTTAGAAAATTCTAACCCATAATCCAGTAACTGATTCTTTATCCAAAGAATTTGTGCACAACAACTTCCTGCAGCAATGTACTCTGCCTATGCAGTTGATGTAGAAATTGACTTTTGTTTCTTGCTAAACCAAGAAACTAATCTGCCTCCAAGAAATTGGCAGCTTCCACTTGTATTTTCCTGTCAATTTTGCACCCAACAAAATCTGCATCTGAGTAACCTATTAGCTTAAAGTCTGATTCCCTAGGATACCACAATCCTAGATTAGTTGTACCCTTAAGGTACTTGAAAATTCTTTTCACAGCTGTTAAGTGAGGTTCCCTTGGATCTGCTTGAAATCTTGCACAAAGACAGGTATCATACATAATATCAGGTCTACTTGCAGTTAGATAGAGTAGAGAGCCAATCATACCTCTGTAATCAGTAATTTCTACTGATGTACCAGTATCCTTATCCAATTTTGTTGCAGTGGCCATAGGAGTGGATGCACTTGAACAGTCTTGCATTCCAAATTTCTTCAATAAATTTCTGGTGTACTTAGATTGACAAATAAAAGTTCCTTCTTCATTCTGCTTGACTTAAAGGCCCAAAAAATAGCTAAGTTCTCCCATCATAATCATTTGATATCTTGACTGCATTAGCTTGGACAAACCTTTTACAAAGTCTGTCATTTGTAGAACCAAAAATGATATCATCAACATATATCTGCACCAAAAGTAAGTCCTTTCCATGGTTGAGATAGAATAAAGTTTTGTCAATTGTCCCTCTGTTAAATTCACTTTCCAGAAGAAACTGAGCTAATGTCTCATCCCATGCTCTTGGAGCTTGCTTAAGGCCATAAAGTGCTTTATCAAGTCTGTAGACATGATGAGGAAATTTTGAATCTATAAACCTGAAGGTTGTTCAACATATACTTCTTCTTCCAATTTTCCATTAAGAAAAGCACTTTTTACATCCATTTGAAAGACTTTAAACTTTTTGTGAGCAGCATAAGCCAGAAATATCCTTATGGCTTCCAATCTAGCAACTGGTGCAAATGTTTTATCATAATCAATTCCCTCCTGTTGAGAGTATCCTTTTGCAACCAGCCTTGCTTTATTTCTTGTAATTATGCCATCACTATCAGTTTTGTTTCTGAACACCCATTTTGTACCAACAACTGATCTGTTATTTGGTCTTGGCACTAGGGTCCAGAATTTATTTCTTTAAAATTCATTTAACTCTTCCTGCATTGCTTGCACCCAATCAGCATCTTGAAGAGCTTCTTCCACTTTCTTTGGTTCAACCTGAGAAAGAAAAGAATGATAAAGACATTCATTTGATGTTGTTGTTCTAGTTCTAATACCTGCTTCAGGATCTCCAATAATCAAGTCAGGTGTATGTGATTTAGTCCACTTCCTTGTATATGGAAGGTGGTCTCTAGAACTGGATGCTCCCCCATGATCCATGCTGTCTCCATCAACATTTTCTGATGCTCCCCCTGAAATTATGCTCTCTGAGTTGGATTCTTCAGAATTTGAGTTTCCTAGAATTATCAAAACTTGGACCCATCAGAACTTGATATATCAGAACTTGAAGAGCCTGTTCTAGGTTCTGATGCTTCTTGAGATGTGGTTGGTTCTTCAATATGCTCCCCCCAGCACAGGTGCATTTTCCTTTGGCATAGTCACCACAGTTTCAATAACATCAGAGTTTAACCCATCAGAGTTTGCAGTATCATGATATAGACTATCAGAATTTATAGAATCGGAATTTAAAACTTCATTTTCAAATCTCAGCTGATCATGATCATTGAAATCTTCAAGTTCAGTAATATTCTTATCATCAAAAGAGACATTGATAGATTCCATGACAACCCTTGTTCTTAAATTGTAGACTCTGAAGGCTTTTGTGGAAAGTGGATATCCAACAAAAATTCCTTCATCAGCTTTTAGATCAAATTTGGATAGCTGTTCAGGATGAGTCTTAAGAACAAAACACTTGCATCCAAATACATGAAAGTACTTCAGATTTGGCTTCTTTTTCTTCACCATCTCATATGGTGTCTTTCCATGCTTGTTGATAAGTGTTGCATTCTGAGTAAAACAAGCAGTCTGCACAGCTTCAGCCCAAAAGTAGGTCGGTAACTTTGCTTTATCAAGCATAGTTCGTGCAACTTCAATAAGAGTTCTATTCTTTCTTTCAATAACTCCATTTTGATGTGGAGTTCCAGGAGCAGAGAATTCCTGCTTTATTCCATGGTCTTTGCAGAACTCTTCCATAATCAAATTCTTGAACTCAGTGCCATTATCACTTCTTATGATTTTTCACAGAGTCTTTGACATTATCAATCAAGATAGATGCAAGTTTCACTTTTTGTGTAAAAGAAATACACCCATGTGTATCTGGTAAACTCATCTACTATGACCATAGCATATTTCTTCTTTGCAATAGACATGACATTCACTGGACCAAATAGATCAACATGTGGTATGTGATAAGGCTCAAGAATTGAAGATTCAGTCTTGCTCTTGAATGAAGATTTTCTTTGTTTTGCCTTTTGACATGAATCACAAAGGCCATCAGGAGCAAATACTAATTTTGGCAGTCCTCTCACAAGATCTTTCTTGACTAGTTCATTTATATTGTTAAAATTTAAATGAGAGAGTTTCTTGTGCCAATCCCAGCTTTCTTCAATTGATACTCTGCTTAACAGACAGATTGCAGAACCATCAGAACTTGTTGAAAGCTTGGCTTCATAAATGTTACCATGCATGTATCCCTTCAGAACAACTTTTCCTGTAGATTTGCTTACAACTTCACAGTGTTCTTCATAGAAATCCACATGATAATCTCTGTCACAGATTTGACTAACACTCAGCAGATTGTGTTTAAGTCCTGAGACTAGAGCTACATTTTCAATGATGACATTCCCAAGATTGATATTGCCATATCCAAGAGTTTTTCCCATGTTGCCATCTCCATAAGAAACTCATGCGCCAGCTTTCTCCACAAAGTCTGATAGAAGGGCTTTATTTCCAGTCATATGTCTTGAACATCCACTGTCCAGAACTAGGATGTTTTTCCTGTTGCCCTGCAATCACAAAAACCACTAATGATTAGTTGTAAGGACCCAGACTTGCTTGGATCCTTTGGCCTTATTAAGTTTGTTAGCATTTACAGCGGATTTAACTTCAGAGTTTATGCTAACATTTTTCATATCAGATTTTACAGCATCAGACTTTGCATCAGAACTTACACTAGAAGGAATTAAAGCAACTTTCTTCAAAGAAGGTTTTATTTGATAATATTCATAGTACAAACTATGATATTCCTTACAAGTATAAATGGAATGCCATAAACTACCACAATGAAAACAAGGATTTTGTGGTTTAAACCTGACATTCTGACTCACAACTTCTGATTTAGGAGGTAAAGAGTTTATATCTTTATTCTTCCTGCAAAAAGAAGCAAGATGGTTAGTGTTTCCACAATTATTGCATTTCTTTCTAGGTACATCAGGAACAGACTTATAATTATTGCTTTTATTCACACCTTCCTTTCCATTCCTATTTTTCCTAGGTGGCTTTACCTTGTTTACATTCTTAATCTCTTTCAGTTTATACTTAAGCTGCTTCTTTGTCATTAAGCCTATGTTAACTTCAGCTGGTTTATCTTGTTTTAATTTGTCAGAAGTTGACAATGCCTTAACTTCTGTCTCAATATCTTTCATCTGTTCAGAATCAGACTTTACAGTTTTAGCTACAAACTTAACATGATTTACCTTTGGCTTAGTAGTCTGTTTAACAATGATTGGCTTAATTTGTTCAGTTCCTATTTCACTTTTATCATCTCCATAACCTAAGCCCTCTTTCCAGTTTCCACTACTTAGCAAATTCTGAGTTGTTCTGCCAGAGTTAGTCCAAGTTCCTGATAATCTCTCATTCCTTTTCTAACTCAGTTTTTAGAGATTCATTCAATTTTAGCACTTCATCTCTACCATAAAAAGCATCATCTCTTTCTTTCTGAGTTTGATGGAACATAACTAACTCCTTTTCTAAATAGTCATTCCTTTTCTTAAAAGCAAGATTTTTAGAAGTTAACCTATCACATGTTAAAGTCTGATCCCTATAGCTAATGAATATGGTTTTAAGATAAGATCTCAACTCAGTAACTATCATCAGTATGAAAATCATAAGTTGTTTGAGGTACCTTTAACTCAGCAGCTTCAGAACTGCTATCAACATTTGCCATTAAGGCATAGTTCACCTCATTTTCAGAATCTGAAGTGCCTGTCCAGCTTTTCTTCTTTGTGACAAGTGCCTTGCCTTTGTCACCTTTTCCTTTCTTGCAATCAGGAGATATGTGGCCTTTCTTACCATAATTGTAGCATTTAACATTTGAGTAATCTCCTCTGTCAGAGCTTTCCTGCTTTGCCTTTAGATTTTCTGAATTCCTTCTTATCAGAACTTCCACTTTTCCTGGAAAATTTCTTTCCCCTTTTGAATTTCCTGTAGGCTATCTTTGTGATACCCTTCACCATAAGAGCACACAATCTTATCATCTCTTCATCAGCATCCATCTCAGATAGACTTTCAGTTTCTGAATCCTCATCATCATCATCAGAACTTGATGAATCTAAATCAGACTTTGTGATGAGAGCCTTTCCTTTGCCTTTCTTTGAGGCAGCCACTTTGGGGGATTCTTCCTCAGCCTTAGGAGCAACTGTTCTTGACTTTCTCCCATGCCTCTTGCTTCTTTGATCCATCTCAAGTTCATGAGTTTTGAGCATACCATAAATTTCATCAAGAGTAGTTTCATCAAGAGCATAGTTGTCTCTTATAGTAGTTGCCTTCAAATCCCAACTTTCAGGAAGAGCTAAAAGGAATTTAAGATTAGTATCTTCAAGATCATATTCCTTATCCACCAGTGACAGATCATTCAAGAGTTTGACAAATATGTCATATAAACCAGTTAATGACTCATCTAGTTTTGAGTCAAAGTGCTCATACTCTTGAGTGAGTATAGTCCTCCTGTTCTTCTTAATTGCATCAGTTCCCTGACATCTTGTTTCCAAGACATCCCATATCTCCTTTGTAGTCTTGCAGTTAATTACCCTGTTTGACATAACATTATCAATGACACTATGCAGGAAATGCCTTACCTTTGCATCCTTGGCAATAGATGAGATATCTTCAGTTGTATACTCACTTTTCTCCTTTGGTACAGTCTTTACTGGTTGATCTGCAACTATAACAGAGAGCTTGGTTGGCTTATGTGGTCCTTCATTAATTATGTCAAGGTATTCTGGATCTGTAGCTTCTAGAAACATAGTCATCCTCACTTTCCATTTGGGATACTCAGAAGGTCTCAGCATGGGAACCCTAATAGTCTCATTTCGACTGTGGATTTGAGTCTTTGGAGTTTCTTCAGTTTTGGTGGGCTTGGTTGGAGTTTGTTCTTCTTCAGACATGATTGTTTTGGATCTTTACTGTATATGTGTTAACAGATTGTCTGATACCACTTGTTAGGTCACACACACTGTAGAAGGGGGTTGAATACAGTGTATACTACAATCAAGTCGAATTAAGAACACAAGTATGAAACACAGAATAATCTTATTAATAAAACAGTATTGTAATGGAACCGTTCTCTCTCAGTGATGAACAAATATCATGAGAGCTGCTAGGGTTACAATGAATAATATTCTCGATAATGATAACACTTCTAGTGTAAACTCTATGCTAGTGTTTATATACCACACAGTTACAAGATAATCTTCTAATTGATATCGAATATAAGTCTGCATCCTAAAATATATTAATTAGTTATCTTTTCCTCCAAATCTTCTATTCTTCATAGAATTCTTCTCCATGCATACCTCTTTATGTGTTAGTCTTAGTCTTCTTTCCTTTCAATCAGCCGCCTTCCTTATTTGAAAGTCTTCTTAAGTCCTGATATTATCTCCTGATGAATATCTTCTGATATCTTAAGTTCTGATAACTTAAGTTCTGATATCTTAAGTTCTGACTTCAGTATAAGTATTGATTTCCAGTTAAGATCTGAAAACTAAACACAAATCATTATTAGACATGACATCACAAATATATCTAACAGTGTTAGGTCCCAATGTATTTATAGAAGGGGGGTTGAATACAAACTATACCTTTTAATCGAATTTAGTGCGGAATAAAAATCGAAACAAAATTCAAGTTAAATAAAAATATTATTAAACTTGAAAGGTGTTACAACAACGGTATCGATTACAAGGGATTAATCTCAAATTAATTATCACAAATCTAGAATAAATTCGACATGAACTTTTTCTATTTTTGCAATAAAAAGAATCAAATGCTAAACGTAATTTGAGATTAAGTTCTAGGGATTTTGATCCGCTTTGTTACACAAGAACAAGATAATGATTTCTAGTTGTTTGGATTTAACTTTAAAACTAGAAATTTATGATCTTGAAATTTGTAGATGAAGGATGAAATATTTAGTCGGCTGCTTTTCTTTTCTATTCTTGAGTTGTTGACTTCTGTTGTGTGGATCAAAATGAATGTTTGCTGCTTCTGTCTTTTAAATAATAATCAACAGAACTGAAATGAACAGGCACGACAATCCCACAGCTGGTAGACCTTTCGGTGAGACAATCTGTTGTACTACCATGACAATCTGTTGAACTAGCAGAACTTTCGGTATGACAATCATTTGTACTAGCATGACAATCTATTGAACTAGTAGAACTTTCAGTATGACAATCTATTTGAGCTGGTATGACTTTCGGTATGACAATCTGATTGTCATACCAGTTCAATTGATTGTCATGCTGAATTAATATTGAATATAAATTCAAAATCAATTCTGAAAATTCCTAATATTAATTCAGAATTAATTAATCAATTAATTCAATTAATAAATAAATTAATCTTTGCATATATAATTTATTTTCTTAATTAAACTATATGACTTAATTAATTAATAGAGAATTAATACTACTCTTCAACAGCAACTATTCTTCTGAAAATCTTCTGAAAATCACTGTCAATTATGAATCAATTCCACCACTTCAATGTTGACACTCGATGTACTGTCTGGTTCATGAATGACTAAATTTCTTGACGTTTCTTCATGTCTTGACTTTGATAACTTGATTTTCTTCAGATTAATCCCTGTAATTATCTGATACCCTGACAAGATCTCTGTCACCTGATTAAATCTACAATCTTGATTTATATCACTAAGGCTTGATCAATTTCTTGAACTTCTTCCAGTGAAGTAATTCCTCAAATCTGTAGATGAACATTGTTTCTGAATCCTTTGATAGATGTTACTTTGAGAGATCTCTTTGACGGTAGATCCACTATTTACTTGTTACATTCTTATTTGAGTTGAGTTGAATCCTCGAATAAATAAATAGGCTATGACATATGCCTTTCAATCTCCCCCTATTTGTTTGTTAGATAATAACAACAAATACCTAGAGGATAACTCAACTAACAAATAAGAAAAAGATGTAAACAGAAATGCAAAGTAAATAGCAGAAAAGTTCTGGATTATATTTAACATTTTCCAGATTCCAAATAGATGTTCCTCTAGACTGAACATATCTTCAAGTAGTTTCATCTTCTTTTGTACAACCACATTTCCTGTTGAGAAGCGCATATCTCTCTTGCTTCTCCCCCTATGAGAATTAACTGCTTAAAGGAGATCACCTTCGTTTACCACATCTCCCGTACAATAGGATCCGCAGATAAAAACCAATGGTACTCCCCTTTTGGAAAACAGCTTCTCCCCTTACTAGAAAATCACCTTGTGTTTACCACCTCTCCCGTACAATAGGATCCGTAGTTACAGATAACAATGGTGTGGTATAGTGTACATATGTAGGATCTTTTTCTTCCTCCCTGCTATTTCTCCCCCTTAGTTGAGGAATCCTCCAAACTATTACTTAATCTTTTATCTCCCCCTTAGAGAAGGAATGTATGCCGTTGCCTGAAGGAGTTCTCATATTTCACTTGGTTGGAAAAGAAATAACAAGTAGTTTCTCTTTCTTCCTCACTGTGAGTGTGTGATTCTGTTTAGTGTACCTCACATGTGTTTCACTCTTCTCTCCACTCGTGTTTACACACATTCTCACAAGTGTATCACTCCTCTCATAGCTCCAACATTCAGTTGTACCTGCAAGGAAAATCACCTTAGCCATCCTTAAGGTGGTCACAGGTGGTGCAATGGGAGTTCGCAAATCCCCATCCTCGTTAAACTCGTCAGATGAATCTGAGTCATAATCTACAAGTTGCTAGTTTCCCTTTTAGGGTTCCAGATTTGAATTTTGGGAGGGTAAACAATGATCCAAAGAATTTAGCATAAAGATCAAAGTTCCCTTCTAATGTCTTTGAAGACATTTCCTTGTGACTCATCAGGTAATATCTGAATCATTGTCAACAAGTTGCCGATCTGCGCCTATGTCAGATCCACTATCCGCAGATGCATCCAGGGGATTTAAGCCTGGGGAGGTAGACACTGACCTACTGACATATGGCTTTTGGATCAGTATCTTCTTCCTAACACCTGTAAAGGCAATTGGTCCATTAAAGAACCTTGAACAATCAATATGACCTTAAAATGATCGAAACTCTTGTTTCCGTCAACTCATCCTTTGTGTGTGTGACCTTTCCTTAGTGCATCAAGAATTGTTTGTGTTTGAGGTGGTGACACTACATCAGGATACCCTGGACGACATGCAAATTTCAATAGACGCACCCTGTTGAGAGAATGAATCTAGTAACTATTTTTGTGCCTTTTTAGCCATTACATCTTTTGAGAAGATGTATGGGAGCTTGCAATTATCTCTGTTTAAATACTACTCATCTATGTAGGAGACGGAGCTGCTGGGTTGACTTCAGAACCTTTCTTATGTGGTGCACTAAGGCACTATCTCCCTCACGCTCACTCATACTTCATTTTAGTGGTAAGAGAGTGTTGGTTGGTTCTAGTTTCTGTGTTTGTCTTTACAGTCTGGGATATATGTTGTGGGTTTTCAACCTCATGACTGTCAATGAAAGAAAGCCATTGGAGACTGAACCTGTATCACAGAACATATGGCACTATAGAGATAAAATGTACTTAAGATCTATAATGAATGAAAATTATACATTTAATCTTTTGAGAGAAATGATGTACAATAGTGATTTCAAAAGATTTTACATGAAATAAGAAATCACCAATATTGAAAGAAGTTTGAGTTCAATGATAACATTACCAGCTTGCAAACAGCCATATCCCTCAGTTAAACCTTTGTTGTTATCTCCAAAGGTAACCAGTGGGCCAGCTTTCTCAACCACATTTGATAGCAGGGCTCTATCTCCGGTATATGTCTTGATGATCCACTGTCAAGAATCCACACTACCGGTTCCACCTGTTTACTGCCCTGCACTATAAATGGATTAGACCTTCTTCGGAACCCAAACTTGGTTGGGTCCGGCATACTTGTAGAACTGGCCTTTGTCAGGCAAAACAACATTCTTAATTTTCATGTACTCAACTTTCTCAATGACTGGACATTTGACCTTGTAAACAGCCTTAACAAATTTTTGTTTAGGCTTAGGCACAAATGTCTCCTTTCTAGCCTTAGAAGGACTATCAGTCTTAGACCTATCATGCTTCCTATTATTCACATGCTGACGAGGAGTAGTCTTATCACTAGAAACATGCTTACCATTAAAATAAGCATACATCAAATTGAAAGCACAAGACATACAATTAGCAACACCACATGCTTTATGAGAGGGATTAACAACAGGCAAAATATGTATGGTAGACATGGCAGTTTTGTTATCCAACTCATGTGTGTCTGAGTTAATCTCAGTTGCTTTCACAACTTTGACTGGGACTTTCGACACACTTGGCTTGGAAACAACCTTCTCATTAGCATGATCTTCAGCACGTATTTCTTCTTGAATAATAGAGGAGGTCGCATCAAATGGTTCAGCAATTGATGCTTTATAGAGGGGTTTATCAACACCCTTAAGCACATGCGGTACTTCCCTACCTTTAGCACAGACATGAGGATGGGAGTTTATGCCTAATTCTCCAATAGCAGCATTGTAATCATAACCTATTCCAGATGTTTGATTAACAGCTTGCTTACTGTAGAACTCTTTAGCCTTCGAACAAGAATTGAAGTAGGCTTTAACCTTAGTCTCAAGACCGGTGATCTTGTCTTTGAGAATAATTTCGAGTTGTCTATAACAGTTAACTCTATTCTCTAGAAAAGATACTTGTTCTTTTAACTTGTCTTGATTAATGTGCACAAGTCTTAATTCATTAACGTCTTTCTCAAGGTCTTTGATCTGTTGACTTAACAGTTCATTATCACGACGAGCACAATCTAAGGAACCTCCTAGATGATAAACTAATTCAGTATCAGTAAATTTTACCTCTTTTCTTTACGATGAAGCTTTTCCATCAATAGCCATAAGAGCAAGATTCCCTTCTTCTTCATCTTCACTATCAGTATCATCCCAGCTTCTTCCCTTTTCCAGATAAGCCCTTTCAGAGTTACTCTTCTGATTTGAATCATAAGAGTTCTTCCTTACTTGCTTTGGCTTCCTGCATTATGTGGAAAAGTGTCCCAACTCATTGCAGTTATAACATCTAATGGTGCTCCGATCAACCATCCCTGTTTTGTATCCACCACTACTGGTGTTAGAGGATGAAGATCCACCTGTCTGGAATCTGTTGTAGTTGGACTTGTACTTGAACTTGGGATTTCTCTTGAATCTGACATTGGAGAATCTCTTGACAATTTGGGCCATTGACTCATCTTCCAATTGCTCCAGCTCTTCCAAGGAGTAAAAATCATCACTGGATTGATTTGTAGTAGGAGGATCATATTCTTCTACTAATACATTTTCCTCAGCCTTGGAATACTGTACCATTCTCTCTGACTGTTGAGATTGTTGTTGTTGTTGACCTTCAGCTACTAGAGCAGTAGATGTGCTGACCACTCTATCTTTCCCGTAGACTTCCTTCTGCTGAATCTGCTCCAACTCATAGGTTTTTAATACACCATAGAGTCTATCCAAAGAAATCTCACTCAGATCTCTAGCTTCTCTTATGGCAGTGATTCTATGTTCAAGATGAGTTGGCAGTGTTAACAGGAACTTTTTGTTGACCTCCCTGATTGAAAATGATATTCTTATTATTTTAAAAATCAGAAAATCGGTTATTTAACTATTTTAAATTCAGAAAATTATTTTAATTATTTATTTATTCAAAAATAAATCGAAATTATTTTATTAATTAATTTTATTTAGTTTTTAATTATTTTAATTAATAAATTAATTTATAATTAATTGATTAATTAATTTAATTAATTATTAATTAATTTTAATTGATTTAATAATTAGAATTAATTATTTAAAATTGATTTAAAAATTCCGAAAAATAGTTTCAAGCTTTAAAATATTATTTTAAATTATTTTCAAGGCTCGATAATTATTATAAAGTCATTTTAAAGTCAGACTCGGGTGTTCGAATCCTATAATTTAATTATAAAATGATTCTGGGTCACGTTTTAATTCCGGAAAATGTTTAAAAATTCATATTAAATACTTGGAAAATCATTTTAACCCCGAATCTTCCTTAAATAATTATTTTAATTGAATATCTCACGTGCTATGTGTTATATGTGATCTGATTGATGCGTAATATGATTGTACGTGTATTGATTGACTATTTTATTCATAACTTTCAATCCGTACGTCGGATTTGGGTAAAACGAAGGGTAATTAGAAGCTCGTAACGAATAGAATATGATGAGACGTAGTATTGATAATTGCATGTGATATTTAACAGAGGAAGTGAGGCGTTGAAAAGGACTTAACCAAAACCCTGATTCTTATTGATCTCGAGCCATCAGCCTGTGTCTTAATAAACCGTTGATTGTTGAATTCACATATACAAACCACACATATACGATACTACTCCACAAATACATACCTACCACATACTGATTCCTGAAATGAAATTGCTTATCATACTAACCCTTATATCTGAAAGTGTTTGTCCTAAATCCAATCATGTATGATGAGTTAGGAAGAACTTTCTTGTATTCCTATTTGATTTCATTGAAATTAAAAAAGACTTGTTTTGGTTTTATTATGGGCTTTATCTATTTAAAGTGTTTTAAATAAGATGCTCCATAGTTTAGAGTAAAGCTTCTAGAATTATAATGAGATTATAATAGTGAGATCTAGAAGATGATAACTCTAGACTTAAACCGTTCCTGATCATAGGATAACTAATCGGATGTTAGTGGATCCGCAAAGATTGGTACATACTATGCTTGCTCCCTTCAGGAGGATGTCTGTTCTCATAGGCATTTGTGTGGTGACAATATAGCTAGTATATAGGTGCTTATTAGGGAATAAGTTCACTGAACATGACTCGATAAGTTGAACAACTAATGGAGATTACTCACGTGTCAATAGTTATTCACTGAGTGATAGTTGTACAAGTGTCCTTAGACTTGAGATCGTTAAAGTTATCTTGTATATAATGAACTGTGCTTTGGTTTAGTCCTTAGTCTCAAGGACATCCATTAGGTATATTCTGGGCATAGGGATTTGTGTATAGAGATAGTTAACGTCAATAGAGGATCTACCCCTTCCAGTATAGGAAGAGAATATCCTATGTTATTCTTAGTATGCGAATACTGGAATCTCTGGCCAGAGTGTATGAAATTAGAAAGGATTTTCTAATTTGCATTAATATGAACTTTGAATTATGAATAAGAAATCATATGATTAAATTTGATAGGTCTGACACGAGATCCATGCCTTGTATTTAATCGGGAGATTGTAAGGGTAGAAGGAATTCATTAGTACGGTAACTAGTCACTGACAGATTCTTGGTATTCTAAGCAGTGAATTCATATTATCCGGATATTCACGATATGTTGAGAAGCATCACTCATGATGTAGAATAAATATAATTAATCAGTTAATTATATTTAGAGAATTTTAGTATTCATGTAAATAATTAATAAAATTTTATTATTATTTATCTCTACTACCGGCATAATATTGAACCTACAGGGTCACACCATAAAAGAATATTTTCTTTGATGAAATAATGATAGAGAGAATTATTTTCTAAATAGTTTAGAAAAAGAAATAATGATTAAAATAGTTTTAATTATTATTAAAGCATTTTATAAAGATAAAATGTGGGGCTAATATATATATATAGATATATTATATGTAATAACCCCAAAATTTTTCAACTTTTTGTAACCCTTGTGAATAGTGTTTTACCTGAATAAGAAAACTTTTCGTGCCACACTATATAGGGGTTCTGTTATGGATATTCTGGGATATTATTAATACTCTATGAAGTATATAAGTGTATGTAAATATCGTCAGAACCCAATTCCGAACACTTTGGTTTTTCCCGGAAATCCATAAAATACGGAGAGAATTGAGTATAAGGTAACAAAATAAAAAGGATTTAAATTAAAGGATTATAATAGAGGATCATAAAAAGGAATATAATGTATTGAGAAAGGTTAAGGGAACCTAAGTAATAAGATCCCGGGTATGATCCTTCAAACGATAAACGAGAACGAAAGTTAAGCGAACCGTACAACAGATCAGCGGTCATTAGGCAAACGATTAGGGAGTTAATCAAAGGGATTAAGGGGAGTGATGTCATCCAACCAATAGAAAGGAGACAAGGAAGGGAGGATGACATCATAGGGGTGACATAAGCATGACATGGAAGGAAGGAGGTGTGGTTGATTTAGGACCACACAAATGCAAGGACAAGGTGGTAATTTGCTAAATGGAAAACAAAAACAAGCCAACCAACTAGCAATTCATTTCATCAAAATCAAAAAATCAACCAAGGCATTGTCTTCACTTTGCTCTCGGCTTTCTTGCATTTTCAAAGCTAAAAATTTCCAAAATCAAGATCCAAGCATCCTTAATTGGTAAGAAAATTCCCTAACCTTCTTTATGCTTAGTAATGGCTATATCATAAGTTTAAGCCACAAATTCTTTCTCTAGCTTCTTGATTTAATCATTGGAGAAGACAATGAATAGTGTTTTCAAGTTTTAACTTGAGTTTTTTTTCTTGTTTTCTTGAAGATCCAAGCTTTCTTAAGACTACTCCAAGCTTATTAAGGCTTCCTAGCTCAACCCACCACTTCAAGGAAGGTATACCATTTTCAAACCCTAGGTTCATATATATTATAAGGTGATTTTGATGAGTAGGATGTTATGGTATCTTGTTGTTATGATTAGAGGTTGAGATTTGGTATGGTAGTGAAATGAAATGGTAATTTTGTGGTTTTGATTTAAAGAAACTTAAGAATGATTAAAGTAAAGTTTAAGCATATGTATGAATGAGTAAAATTGAATTGGTTGGGATTGTTATGATGTGATAAGGATGGGTGTTTGTTGTGTGTTGGATTTGAGGATGGTTTGTGTTGATTGTGGGTAGTTTAAAAAATGGGAAATCGCGTAAACATAGCCGTCGTAACGTCCGATTTTCTTTGGACTGTTTTTGTGCATAGCATTAGGACCCGAGAACCCCCTGCTAAATTGTGACCACTGCCATGTTTAGATAGCTCATGTTACGAGCTTCGTTTTGATATGTAGTTCGCTCGATTCCGATTTACGGTTTAGGAGAAACGACCGTTTCAAGTGACGGCGTTTCGCGAACGAAACTTTTTCCCTCGCCTTATTTTGGAATGTAGGTTAAAGACCAAAAAGGGTTAATTAATGTATGAAACATTTATGGTAAGTGTGTTAGGCAGTTGGTAAGTCATTCGCGAAGGAATCGCGTTAAAACTCGTAAAGGTCAAGTTATTAAAAATGGTGGAGCCGAGGGTACCCGAGTGACTTAAGCGAATCGGTGAGCGTAAAACTAGCATTAGAGTCTAAGTTAGTTAAAGCATAGACTTACAAGTGATTTTGGTTTAATTCCAACTTACTTGTTGTTTATAGGTTGCCAGACTCGTCCCGAGCCTTTCTCACCCCCAAGTCGCTCAGGCAAGTATTCTATCCGATACACTGTTGTTGTGATGTAAATGTATGTATATGCATTATCTTGTGATATTGCATGATTGTTATTTAGCAAATGTTGCGATATATTGTAGCATGTGATATGGTATATATGCATGCCTGTTTTATATTCTTGAGATGTATATCTGTTGGTTTATTTGATAATACCTATGCTAGAGGATAGTTGTATCTTGCATATACCCTTAGTATAGGGACCCAAGGGTGAAAATATTTTCTAAAACCGGGAGTCGAGGATCCCGAGTAGATTTAATATGGATATGGATATATATATATATATATATATATTTATATATATATATGGTTATAGTTTTCCAAACTATAAATCGAATAAGGTTTATTCGATAGCTTTAAACTTCATTTTATTTATTGAATATTATTTGAATATTCATTTGAGGATGTATGACTCCTTTATTTTATTTAATGAATATTATTTATAATATTCATTCGAGGATCTATGACTCCGATTAATTGCTGAAATATATTCTTTATTTTATTAAAGAATAAGGTGTCGATAATCAAACTTATTTTTGATTATTCAAATAAAGATATTACTTTCGTATAAGTATATCTTTGATTATTTGCTATTCATTTCAAGTATAAGTTTTAATACTTCTACTTCAATTATTTTATAAAGATTATTTTTATGGGAATATTATTTAAATAATAATATTCAGACATTTTCTAAATATTCGGGGGACTGATTTACTTCATTAAATCAGTTTTACTCCAAACACTCTTTAAAGTGTTTTCGAGTCTTTAAAATGATTTTCAAAAGTTAGAGCGGATCCCAAAACTATTTTTATATTTAAAATCTTCCTTTTAAAAGGAGATTTAAATACTCGCTCAAAACATGGGGGATCCGGCTCGGTGGTGTGTTTTATATTCGCAACAAGGTTGCTGTCTTGGTAAAGAGTTTTTGATTACTTACCCAATATTCGGGAAGTAAAATTCTTGGAACAAGTTAATCCATTAACAGGCATCGCCTGGGAAATATCGGTGAGTTTTCCTTTCCAACTAGATACGACTTCTTGGTGGAGCCGTATCAACAAGTTTCTACTTGGGGAAAGGGGGAAACGAGCTTTACGTTTCAGAGTCATGGATTTCATCTGAACTAGGAGTGGCGTAAGTGGTCGAGTAGCGCCGGCCCAGCCTTATTATATTGGCCCAAATGGCCTGGAAGTTCCGCTAAGGCGGTCCATTCCTTAGGAGTTCAGTGTTCGGTTGACAAGTAAATCCGACAGGTTCTCCTCTACATGTAGAAAATGGTGGGGTTGTACTACTACGACTGATCATCGTAAGTGGTCTTCCTGGCGCGGTAAACTCCCGTAATGAGTTCATCATCCATTTGGATAATTCTGCAACACTACCCGTAGCATTTCGATCGAAAGTCTACTAATGGGTGGTTGCCGAAGCATTGACAGGGTCAAACATTTTTATTGGTGTATCCATTGAATGAAGTATCTCGTAACTTCATTTCTTTTCAAAATATTTCAAAGATCAAATATTTTCAAGTTTATTTGTGGTCTCATCTATGGGATGACCTCGTGAATTTTATTATACTTTGAACGGTGATAGTTCAAGTAGCTTTATAAATGATATAAGTATGGGGAAGTATTGGTAACTTCATTCCTTGTTTTTACTTATATCTAGTAAGTAATTATCTTACACACGATAAAGATTTTAGTAAGTATCCATTTAGATACTGGTATTATTGTTATCACTACATATTATCTTGCGAGCTGTAAGGCTCACTCTTGCTTTATTTCTTCATCACACAACAACAGTTAGGAGAGATGGCCAGACTCCAGCAGACCCAGCGCAAGCGCGTGGGAAGCGTCCCGCGTCTTCCCGCTGATATTGTAGCTGCTATAGCTGCAGAGGTAGATCCATTGTAGTTTAGACCATCTACTTTTGAGAATCCAATTATGTATAATTATAACTTGTGGCAGATAATGGCAATTAACTGTAAATTATCAAGTAATCATTTTGGGTTGTAATAATTTTAAATTGTGGATTCAAAGACTTGTACTTATTTCAATTTCATCTCTGAGACTATAACGAGTTGTGGTGTGTGTTAGTGTGGGGTCACAGCATGAGGGTATTTATTATTAATTAAGTAAAGTGATATTGTGGAAAGAAAGACCGTGACAACCCGGATTCCCGACCCCGGATCTGGGGGTGTTACAGAAATGGTATCAGAGCTAAGCGTTATAAACCTCAGAGATGATGCGACGATAAAATAATAAACTCACAAAGATAATAAGAACTCTTGCCAAGTTCATGGTCGGACTACTTAAAGTAGTACTGACAGCTAAAACCCTTACGGGAACCCTTATAAATATCATGATAGTAATTTAGCTCGTTTAATGTGTAGGCGCCTGAGATGGAGGACCCTGAGATGTACGAGCGTGAGCATGATGAGGCATTGCTGGATGTTGAGGATCAGGAGGAGCCTGAGATGGAGGAGGATGAGGAGGACCCCCCAGAGGAGCCTGAGACGGAGGTCATTGCTGTTTCAGATGAGGAGGACCCCTCAGAGGAGTCAGAGACAGAGGTTATTGCTATTCCAGATGAGGAGGACCCGGATGAGGTCCCAGTAGCTGAGGAGCGTGTTGGATCTATGGTAGTGTATGCTGGTATCCCTTTACCCACACTTCCGGTGGTCAGAGCCCCTACCCCTCCACCACTATCTTGGATTCCTGATGATGACAGCTCAGAGACCCATACTTCCGAGCCTAGGCAGACGAGGAGGCACCCTCAGCGGCTCCAGATTTACCACCTCTTGACCCTGCCCAGAGGCAGTTTTCGTTAGCTCATGGATATGTTCAGGATGTTTTGAGGACCCGAGTGGCTGTTGCCGAGGCCCGACTGGATGAGGCCAGGAGGGAGTTGGATGCAGAGAGGGCGGGTAGGCGTACCCGAGCTTATGAGACCAGGGCTTCTATACCCCGATCCTTGAGGAGGGAGCTTACAGGGATAGAGCTCACGTCCGAGCGAGACTCAGATCTCTCCAGGGGGACAGGCATGGTAGGATCTCTAGGCGGCAGGCCGACTATATCTTCCGTCGTGCGATGGAAAGGGTTTGGGAGCTGACCCGTTCCGGTGTGTGATTCAGGATTGATGATGGAATAGTCTAGTTGTCTAGTTAGCCGAGGCCTTAGTAAGAGCCAATTTTCCGGGATAGTTGACTTGTATATAGCATCCCTTTTTCTGACTAGACAGATAGACTCTTGTGTATCACTTTTGGGACAGATGACTGTAGCACTGTTGTACTTTTGACCAGATCAAACTATGTATTCTCGCATTATGTATATATTTGTTTCCTTTCAGTTCAGTTCCATAGTGACGGGATCACTGTTTTATTATTGTTATTACTGCACTTCGTATTAGAACTTTCTTAAAATAATAGAATTGCGATATACGTTCTCCCCATTATAAGAGCTGTGCAAGGCACAATGTTGTATATGATTGTGACCTAACGTTGAATTTTTCCCAATAATTGTTTTTATTATTATCAGAATCATGCCGCCAAGAAAGATTGGAACTAGGGCGAACCCTGGGTCTGAGGACCAGGGAAGCCATAATCAGGACAATAGAAACCAAGATCACAGTGAAGAGGAAGATGAGGATTATGTGGAACAGGATGACTCCCTGTATGAAGAGGAAGAGGAAACGTATGATGTTGAGGGATTCGAGGTAGAGGCTGAAGAAGGAGAAACCGAGGTTGAGCAACCAGTACCAAACCCAGGCATGGATCCCATGAGCCAGTTCATGCAACTCCTAAGACAGAATTTGGAACGTCAACCCAACCCACCCCCTCAAGGAAGTAACAATGCAGTGGCAAACTC
This sequence comes from Apium graveolens, assembly GCF_009905375.1. Taxonomy (NCBI): domain Eukaryota; kingdom Viridiplantae; phylum Streptophyta; class Magnoliopsida; order Apiales; family Apiaceae; genus Apium; species Apium graveolens. The sequence continues at coordinate 96,650 of NW_027419950.1, forward strand.
TTTCAGGGCTTTTAAGTCCCTTAAGCCCCCTGAGTTCCACGGATCAGCCGACCCAGTTGAGGCAAGGGCATGGTTAAAGGAAATGGAGAAATCTTTTGAGATTTTGAGTATCAATGAGGCGCAGAAGAAACTGTATTTGCTACCTACCTTCTGAAAGGAGAAGCTAACTACTGGTGGGAGGCCAAGAAAACATGGAGACAGATGCTATTATAACCTGGGAGAGATTTAGTCAGTTGTTTCTGGGAAAGTATTTCCCGAGGTTTATGGAAAACCAGATGGAGCTCAAGTTCTTGGAGCTAAAGCAGAATGATTTGTCTGTAGCAGAGTACGAAGCGAAATTTACTGAATTATCAAGGTTTGTGCCGGAGTTTGTGAGCACTGAGGAAAAGAAAGCTAGGAGGTTTCAGCAGGGACTGAAACCATGGATTCAGAATAGGGTGGCAATCCTTGAGCTTACGGACTATGCCACTCTGGTGCAAAAAGCAACGATTGTAGAAGTCGGAAGTGAACAGATGCAGAAGGAAAGAGAGAAGAAAGGAATAAAGAGGAAAAGTATGAGCATGGGTGGAGGTTCCGCAGGAAGGAGCTTCCCAACTAGGTTTAATCGAGGAGCAGTGTCCCTACCGGGAAAGAACACTGGGTTTAAGCGACCAATGAGTGTGAGTGTGAGCCAGGGCGGCCAGAAGTCAAGAATGTCCTATTCCAACCAGTCTCGACCCCCATTGCCAACCTGTAACACTTGTGGAAGGAATCACACTGGGGAGTGTAAAGGAAAGCCAGTAACCTGCTTTAAGTGTGGGCAAGTGGGCCACTATTCTCACAAATGCCCTTCGTCAGCCCCTGCCGTCATTCCAACCACCACTTGTCATCAGTGCGGACGCCCAGGTCATTGGAAGAGAGAATGCCCAATGAACAAACCAGCAGCTTCGGGAGCAAGCAGGGCTGCTTCTAATAAGCCACCTACTGCGAGGACTTTCAACATGACAGTCCAGGATGCTATGAAAGATTCAGATGTGATAGCAGGTACCCTTTCTCTAAATTCAGTCAGTGCAAATGTTTTATTTGATTCGGGAGCAACTAAATCTTTTATATCTAAGGACTTTGCTCGTAAGTTAAGACTTAAGGCTAAACCTTTGATAGACCCTTACAAGTGAAATAGCCAATCATGAAATTATTCCTGTTAACCAGATTCACCCCGCCTGCTGAGATAGGCATAGGGAGCAATCTTTCAGTGTTGATCTGATTCCTTTTAAATTAGGGGAGTTTGATGTGATTTTGGGAATGGACTGGCTATCTAGCAACGATGCTCAGATAGACTGTAAAGGGAAGAAAGTTAAGTTAAATATCCCCGGGAAGAAAGAAATTATATTTAGAGGAAAGAGGCAGACGCAGAAATTTTTGACCTATGGCTCAGGCCAGAAGGATGCTACGAAAAGGAAGTGAGGCCTACCTAGCCTATGTGGTGGACACACAGAAGGAGGTGCCCAACTTACAAGATATTCCAGTAGTCAACGAATTTGAAGATGTATTCCCCCAAGACCTTCCGGGATTACCACCCGATAGAGTGATTGAATTTCGCTATTGAGTTGGCCCCAGGGACGGCGCCAGTTTCAAAAGCACCTTACCGGTTAGCCCCGTTAGAAATGAAGGAATAGCTATCCAATTGCAGGAACTCTTGGATAAGGGTATGATAAGACCCAGTGTGTCTCCGTGGGGAGCACCAGTTTTATTTGTTAAGAAGAAAGATGGGAGCATGAGGTTGTGCATAGACTATCGAGAGTTGAACAAGCTAACCATAAAGAACAGGTACCCATTACCTAGAATAGACGATCTGTTCGACCAGCTAAAGGATGCTGTTTATTTTTCCAAGATTGACCTGAGAACTGGATATCACCAACTAAAGATTAAACCCGAAGATATTTCCAAGACAGCGTTCCGTACCAGGTATGGGCATTATGAGTTCTTGGTAATGTCCTTTGGATTAACCAATGCCCCAGCAGCTTTCATGGATTTAATGAATAGAGTATTTAAGAAGTACTTGGACAAGTGTGTGATAGTTTTTATCGATGATATTTTGATCTATTCAAGGACTGAGGCAGAACATGCAGAGCATTTGAGGATAGCTCTAGGAATACTCCGAGAGGAGCAGTTATATGCCAAATTCTCGAAATGTGAATTCTGGCGGAAGGAAGTACAGTTTTTAGGACATGTGATCAATAAAGAAGGAGTATTGGTCGACCCCTCCAAAATAGAGGCGGTCTCAAATTGGGAAAGGCCAACCACACCCACAGAGGTAAGAAGTTTCATAGGATTGGCCGGCTACTATCGTAGATTTGTACAGGATTTTGCGAAGATCGCAGCCCCTTTGACGCGACTTACTCGTAAGACAGAGAAGTTTAAATGGACGGAGAAATGCGAGAACAGTTTTCAGGAATTAAAGAAAAGGTTGATAACGGCTCCGGTATTGGCATTGCCGGATGGAAAAGGAGATTTTGTGATATATAGTGACGCGTCGCACAAAGGATTAGGATGTGTGCTTATGCAGCACGGAAAAGTTATTGCGTATGCGTCAAGACAATTGAAGGAATACGAGGTTAGATATCCTACTCATGACCTTGAGCTCGCAGCAATAGTATTTGCTTTAAAAATTTGGAGGCACTACTTGTATGGAGAGAAGTGCGAGATTTTCACAGACCATAAGAGCCTCAAGTACATATTTACGCAGAAAGAGCTCAACATGCGCCAGAGGAGATGGTTAGAATTAATCAAGGACTACGATTGTGAGATTCTCTATCATCCAGGGAAAGCCAATGTGGTGGCTGATGCCCTTAGTAGAAAGGAAAGACTCAGAATGATAACGACTTCGGAAGAATTGATAAAGGATTTTGAGAAAATGGAAATAGAGGTAAAGGTAACCGGAACCGGAACTGAAAAGCTTTTTGAGATCTCAATGCATCCAGAATTATTGGAAAAGATCAGATTGTGCCAGGAGAAAACAATGAATGAAGACAGAAAGTCAATGACTGGAGAAGAGATCCATACTGAGAAAGATGATAAAGGGATAATGAGGTACTCCTACCGAATTTGGGTTCCGAATGTTCAAGAACTTAAAGATGAGATTTTGGATGAAAGCCATAGTTCAAGGTATTCCATTCACCCAGGAAGTACCAAGATGTATAGGGATTTGAAGGAATATTACTGGTGGCCCAACATGAAGAGGGACGTAGCAGAATGGGTGAACAAGTGTTTAACTTGCCAAAGAGTAAAGGCAGAGCACCAGAGACCCAGTGGACTTTTGCGACCCCTGGAGATTCCCGAATGGAAATGGGAACAGATAGCGATGGATTTTGTTGTAGGCTTGCCAAGGACGAAAGCCAATCACGACGCCATTTGGGTAATTATAGACCGATTGACAAAGTCAGCTCATTTCATTCCTATCAATGAGAGATATACAGTCGATAGACTGGTGGACATTTACCTTAAGGAAATAGTGACGCGACATGGAGTCCCAGCGTCCATTGTCTCAGACCGAGACCCAAGGTTCAACTCCAGATTTTGGAGGAGCTTTCAGGAATGTGCGGGGACCAAGTTAAATATGAGTACCGCGTATCATCCCCAGACAGATGGGCAGAGTGAAAGGACCATCCAGACACTAGAGGATATGTTGAGAGTCTGTGCAATAGACCTTAAAGGAAGTTGGGATGATCACTTGCCGTTGATCGAGTTTTCTTATAACAATAGCTTTCATGCTAGCATCGGAATGCCGCCTTATGAGGCCCTGTACGGAAGAAGGTGTCGATCTCCCTTATACTGGGATGAAGTAGGAGAGCGGAAGATGCTCGGACCCGAAGTGGTCCAAAGGACCAAAGATATAGTGGATCTTATCAGAGGGCGACTTGTAGCAGCCCAAGACAGACAAAAGAAATATGCAGACCTAGCCCGAAAGGACAAGGAATATGAAGTAGGGGACTTAGTACTGTTGAAAGTATCCCCTTGGAAGGGATTAATGAGGTTCGGAAAGAAAGGGAAACTAAGCCCAAGATACATTGGACCTTTTGAGATATTAAGACGAATTGGAAAGTTAGCTTACGAGCTAGCCCTACCCCCTAATTTGCAACAAGTTCATAATGTGTTCCATGTGTCAATGCTAAGGAGGTATCATCGGGATGCCAGGCACATAGTGGAGTACGAGCAGGTGGATATGCAGCCAGATCTAACTTACGTGGAGAAGCCAGTAAGGATTATGGATAAGAAGGAGCAGGTGCTTCGGAACAAAGTGATCAAGCTAGTCAGAGTACTATGGCAGAATCATAATGTGGAAGAATCGACTTGGGAACTAGAAAGCGTAATGCTAGAAAAGTACCCCCAATTGTTTTCTGTTTGATTCCGGGACGGAATCCTTTTAAGGAGGGGAGACTGTAATAACCCCAAAATTTTTCAACTTTTTGTAACCCTTGTGAATAGTGTTTTACCTGAATAAGAAAACTTTTCGTGCCACACTATATAGGGGTTCTGTTATGGATATTCTGGGATATTATTAATACTCTATGAAGTATATAAGTGTATGTAAATATCGTCAGAACCCAATTCCGAACACTTTGGTTTTTCCCGGAAATCCATAAAATACGGAGAGAATTGAGTATAAGGTAACAAAATAAAAAGGATTTAAATTAAAGGATTATAATAGAGGATCATAAAAAGGAATATAATGTATTGAGAAAGGTTAAGGGAACCTAAGTAATAAGATCCCGGGTATGATCCTTCAAACGATAAACGAGAACGAAAGTTAAGCGAACCGTACAACAGATCAGCGGTCATTAGGCAAACGATTAGGGAGTTAATCAAAGGGATTAAGGGGAGTGATGTCATCCAACCAATAGAAAGGAGACAAGGAAGGGAGGATGACATCATAGGGGTGACATAAGCATGACATGGAAGGAAGGAGGTGTGGTTGATTTAGGACCACACAAATGCAAGGACAAGGTGGTAATTTGCTAAATGGAAAACAAAAACAAGCCAACCAACTAGCAATTCATTTCATCAAAATCAAAAAATCAACCAAGGCATTGTCTTCACTTTGCTCTCGGCTTTCTTGCATTTTCAAAGCTAAAAATTTCCAAAATCAAGATCCAAGCATCCTTAATTGGTAAGAAAATTCCCTAACCTTCTTTATGCTTAGTAATGGCTATATCATAAGTTTAAGCCACAAATTCTTTCTCTAGCTTCTTGATTTAATCATTGGAGAAGACAATGAATAGTGTTTTCAAGTTTTAACTTGAGTTTTTTTTCTTGTTTTCTTGAAGATCCAAGCTTTCTTAAGACTACTCCAAGCTTATTAAGGCTTCCTAGCTTCACCCACCAATCCAAGGAAGGTATACCACTTTCAAACCCTAGGTTCATATATATTATAAGGTGATTTTGATGAGTAAGATGTTATGGTATCTTGTTGTTATGTTTAGAGTTGAGATTTGGAATGGTGGTGAAATGAAATGATAATTTAGTGGTTTTGATTTAAAGAAACTTAAAGCATGATTAAAGTTAGGTTAAGCATATGTATGAATGAGTAATATTGAATTGTTTGGGATTGTTATGATGTGGTAAGGATAGGTGTTTGATGTGTGTGGATTTGAGGATGGTTTGTGATGATTGTGGGTAGTTTTAAAAATGGGAAATCGCGTAAACATAGCCGTCGTAACGTCCGATTTTCTTTGGACTGTTTTTGTGCATAGCATTAGGACCCGAGAACCCCCTGCTAAATTGTGACCACTGCCATGTTTAGATAGCTCATGTTACGAGCTTCGTTTTGATATGTAGTTCGTTCGATTCCGATTTACGGTTTAGGAGAAACGACCGTTTCAAGTAACGGCGTTTCGCGAACGAAACTTTTTCCCTCGCCTTATTTTGGAATGTAGGTTAAAGACCAAAAAGGGTTAATTAATGTATGAAACATTTATGGTAAGTGTGTTAGGCAGTTGGTAAGTCATTCGCGAAGGAATCGCGTTAAAACTCGTAAAGGTCAAGTTATTAAAAATGGTGGAGCCGAGGGTACCCGAGTGACTTAAGCGAATCGGTGAGCGTAAAACTAGCATTAGAGTCTAAGTTAGTTAAAGCATAGACTTACAAGTGATTTTGGTTTAATTCCAACTTACTTGTTGTTTATAGGTTGCCAGACTCGTCCCGAGCCTTTCTCACCCCCAAGTCGCTCAGGCAAGTATTCTATCCGATACACTGTTGTTGTGATGTAAATGTATGTATATGCATTATCTTGTGATATTGCATGATTGTTATTTAGCAAATGTTGCGATATATTGTAGCATGTGATATGGTATATATGCATGCCTGTTTTATATTCTTGAGATGTATATCTGTTGGTTTATTTGATAATACCTATGCTAGAGGATAGTTGTATCTTGCATATACCCTTAGTATAGGGACCCAAGGGTGAAAATATTTTCTAAAACCGGGAGTCGAGGATCCCGAGTAGATTTAATATGGATATGGATATATATATATATATATATATATATATATATATATTTATATATATATATGGTTATAGTTTTCCAAACTATAAATCGAATAAGGTTTATTCGATAGCTTTAAACTTCATTTTATTTATTGAATATTATTTGAATATTCATTTGAGGATGTATGACTCCTTTATTTTATTTAATGAATATTATTTATAATATTCATTCGAGGATCTATGACTCCGATTAATTGCTGAAATATATTCTTTATTTTATTAAAGAATAAGGTGTCGATAATCAAACTTATTTTTGATTATTCAAATAAAGATATTACTTTCGTATAAGTATATCTTTGATTATTTGCTATTCATTTCAAGTATAAGTTTTAATACTTCTACTTCAATTATTTTATAAAGATTATTTTTATGGGAATATTATTTAAATAATAATATTCAGACATTTTCTAAATATTCGGGGGACTGATTTACTTCATTAAATCAGTTTTACTCCAAACACTCTTTAAAGTGTTTTCGAGTCTTTAAAATGATTTTCAAAAGTTAGAGCGGATCCCAAAACTATTTTTATATTTAAAATCTTCCTTTTAAAAAGGAGATTTAAATACTCGCTCAAAACATGGGGGATCCGGCTCGGTGGTGTGTTTTATATTCGCAACAAGGTTGCTGTCTTGGTAAAAGAGTTTTTGATTACTTACCCAATATTCGGGAAGTAAAATTCTTGGAACAAGTTAATCCATTAACAGGCATCGCCTGGGAAATATCGGTGAGTTTTCCTTTCCAACTAGATACGACTTCTTGGTGGAGCCGTATCAACAAGTTTCTACTTGGGGAAAGGGGGGAAACGAGCTTTACGTTTCAGAGTCATGGATTTCATCTGAACTAGGAGTGGCGTAAGTGGTCGAGTAGCGCCGGCCCAGCCTTATTATATTGGCCCAAATGGCCTGGAAGTTCCGCTAAGGCGGTCCATTCCTTAGGAGTTCAGTGTTCGGTTGACAAGTAAATCCGACAGGTTCTCCTCTACATGTAGAAAATGGTGGGGTTGTACTACTACGACTGATCATCGTAAGTGGTCTTCCTGGCGCGGTAAACTCCCGTAATGAGTTCATCATCCATTTGGATAATTCTGCAACACTACCCGTAGCATTTCGATCGAAAGGCTACTAATGGGTGGTTGCCGAAGCATTGACAGGGTCAAACATTTTTATTGGTGTATCCATTGAATGAAGTATCTCGTAACTTCATTTCTTTTCAAAATGTTTCAAAGATCAAATATTTTCAAGTTTATTTGTGGTCTCATCTATGGGTTGACCTCGTGAATTTTATTATACTTTGAACGGTGATAGTTCAAGTAGATTTATAAATGATATAAGTGTGGGGAAGTATTGGTAACTTCATTCCTTGTTTTTACTTATATCTAGTAAGTAATTATCTTACACACGATAAAGATTTTAGTAAGTATCCATTTAGATACTTGTGTTATTGTTATCACTACATATTATCTTGCGAGCTGTAAGGCTCACTCTTGCTTTATTTCTTCATCACACAACAACAGTTAGGAGAGATGGCCAGACTCCAGCAGACCCAGCGCAAGCGCGTGGGAAGCGTCCCGCGTCTTCCCGCTGATATTGTAGCTGCTATAGCTGCAGAGGTAGATCCATTGTAGTTTAGACCATCTACTCTTGAGAATCCAATTATGTATAATTATAACTTGTGGCAGATAATGGCAATTAACTGTAAATTATCAAGTAATCATTTTGGGTTGTAATAATTTTAAATTGTGGATTCAAAGACTTGTACTTATTTCAATTTCATCTCTGAGACTATAACGAGTTGTGGTGTGTGTTAGTGTGGGGTCACAGCATGAGGGTATTTATTATTAATTAAGTAAAGTGATATTGTGGAAAGAAAGACCGTGACAACCCGGATTCCCGACCCCGGATCTGGGGGTGTTACAGCACTTCAGGGTATTAGTTGCATTTCGGGGGAGAATTCATCAATAATAAGCCTTGGCATATGTTCAGCATTGCAAGTGGGAAGGTAGGAGCAGATTACAGCGAATAAATGGAGCAAAACAGACCATTTTTCCAGAAGGGGTCTGAGCACCCGCTCAGCTATGTTGAGCGGCCGCGCAGGAAGCTGAGCGCCCGCTCAGCTATGCTGAGCGGCCGCGCAGGGTCGTAAATTCAGAATAATTATTTTAGACTTCTATTTCTGTTTGGCTTCCAACTTCTGAGTAATTTCGGTTTTATGGGACTCCTATATAAGTAGATTTCAGAGACGTTTCACGAACGTTGGATCGTAGTATTAATCGAAGAGCGAAGGAGATAAGGAAGAAGACCGTTTTAGCATACCGCAACGAAGAGGAAGCATATTTTCTGTGATTCTTTATTTTATTGTAATGTTGGATGCTAGTTTTCTTTACTTTGAACCTATTTACTCTTGGGACGTACTCTGGTTTAATATAATTAGTTTAGTTATTAGTCTCTTGTGTTTATTTATCATGCTTTCATATGAACCCATGATGACGATGAGTGCTATCATGGGCTAATCGTGACCATAGGGTCGTAACGGATTTACTATGGAATTCTTTAGTTAGTTTTTTAATACCTTAGTGTGTGATGATTGTATGATATCTAGTGTTGGTTGTGCTTATTCGTCTTATATCTGTCGCGAACATATAAGATAGGGTGTTAATCTCTTGTGAAGCGAGGATTGATCTTGAGATTTAGAACTTGCCATGCTAGCATAGGTTCATGTACGAGTATGCATGATTAGTGGGTAACTCTAACCATTTTATTCGCCCTGTGTAATCAAAAGGAATAACTTGTTCTTAAATCGTTATGTTGTCAATTTCTGTAGATATATAGGGACTCAACATAATTGATGCCTATTCAACTTCTATCTTAATTGTGGATGTTTGGTAGAATGGTATTAGTACAATGAAAGTTGGCTTTTATCAGTTTCGTGTTATTCGATTAATATCATCACTGTTGCATGCTAAGGGTAATAACAATGACTATTGAAGGAAGTAGTAATGAAGTTGTGATCTCATGAGTGTTTTAATATTGTTAATTCGAAGTGTTAATTAAGTGCTTAATTGTAGTAGTTAATTGTAGTTAATAATTAGTTAATCAATTATAAGTGTTATTGTCTTAACATTGAGAAGTAATCATACATTGGTGAGTGAGTTTAATTGAACATAATTAGTTTGAGTCTCTGTGGGAACGAACTAGAAAGTATTCTATATTACTTGCGAACGCGTATACTTGCGTGTACTATTAGCGCGTGATTTCGCCCTAACAACTTGTAATCTTATGTAATCTGTAACGATATTTCTTGAGTCTGTAAAAATGTTTGAATAGACCAGAGTATTATTCATTAAACATCCAACAGGATAGGAATAAATCTCTGAAAGAAGATCAGGCCCGATCATGTCTTAGAATGAAGATAAATTGTTTGGTGAAAAATAAAGTTGTAGATTAAAAAATATTCGAAGTCAAATATCAAGAAGTCACATTTATATTGTGAAGTATATTGAGAAGTCAATTTGGCCTGTAGAGAAGTCACATCACTTGTTGATAGGTCAATTCACTTATAAAGAAGTCACTTTACTTGTAGAGAAGTCGATCTGACCTAAGAAAAAATAGAGTTGTCGACAAGTCAAAAACACATATTGAGAATTGGAGATATCGACAAGTCAAAACACATGTAGAGAATTCGAGATATGAACAAGTCAAAACACATGTAGAGAAGTAGAGATACCGATAAGACATTTACACATGTAGAGAAGTGGAGATATTGACAAGTCATTCTACATCTCGATATGGACATCTCTATATAATATGAAGATCTCGAAAACAGCTTCAAGAATTACAGAAAGTATCAACCATTTTATAATCAAAATGGAAAGTCTACAAATACAGCTTGAGAAGTGCAAGATCAAGGGTTAAGATGAACTGGACAAAGGAGGGTCACATACCTAAAAGAATATATGCAGATTTGATGAACTTAAAATAGAAATAGACAAAGGGACTTTAGAAAATATGTTAGTCTATTTTAGTGCAATCGATGTAAACTATGCATGTTGATCTATAAAACATATCACGGGTCCTTAGTTCAGTTGTAACAAAATAGATTTAGAATTTCTTGTATTCTCTCAAGAAGTAGCCATGTACTAAAGTATTCAAGAACACAGATTTATAGAACAACTAATTTAATTTTTAATATAAAGATCAAGTAAGTTTGGATATTTTTTTTTGTGTTTTCTATAGTCAATTAATTATCACTGCAAATTTCATATAGCCTGTTGAGTTCCAAACCTTAAACATAAAACGTGTTCTTAGTGAAAGAAATTTAGAAATTCCAAAATAAAAATCAAGAAACAAACATTCACTCCCCCCTGTGTGCATTTCATACCTAAAAAACATCACAGTCCCCCTGATGATCAAAGCAAAAGCTAATAAAAGTAATATGAAAATAGTAGTGCGCGAAGGAAATTTATACTTCTCGGTGATGTCTATAATGATACATAAGAAATTATGTTTTCATAAGATGAGTTCATGTTGATGACAGTTGAGGAACCTACAAATTTTGGGCAAGCATTGCGAGAGAATAAGTGGAAAGATGCGATGAAAGTCGAGATGGATGCAATATAAAAGAAATAACACATTGGAGTTAACTGAATCTCCTCTAGGTTATAAAGCGGTCGATTTATAGCGGGTCTAAAATACAAGGCCAGAATTGTAGCAAAATGGTGTGTGTAATAACAAGGAGTAAATTTTAAAGAAGTTTATGCTCCGGTTATAAGGCTCAAAAGTCCGTTTATTTATTGCTCTAGCAGCGAAAAATGGTTGGGTGGTGCATCACCTCAATATCAGATCAACATTCTTGAATCGAGAAATATAGGATGAGGTTTACGATGTGCAACCCAAAGATTTGTGAAAAGGGCCAGGATTATAAGATATTAAAGGCTTTATATGGGCACATCAAGCTCCACGGTCCTGGTACACCTATTTGAGTAAGTGTTTGGAGCAGCTGAGTTTTTAAAAATGTCCATACGAACCTACAGTATAAACGAGACGTGAAGGAAGAAAACCCTTGATTAATGCAATTTATGTCAACGATCCAATGATCACTGTTACCAGCCTATCTAATATTCATAACTTTAAGAAAGAAATGAGTGAGGTGTTTAACCTGAGTGATCATGGAAAACTTTCGTACTACTTGGGTATGAAGGTTGATCAAAAGAATTGATATATTAAATTGAGACGGTGTATGCAAAGAAAGTTCTTGAAAAGACGGTTATGATGGAATGTAACTCCGTATGATATCCTATGAAGCCTAGATTACAACTTGACAAATATGAAATGGATAAATTAGTTAATCTCACGAAATTCAAGGGTAGGGTTGGGGGCTTAGATATATCGTGCTTACACGCCCTGATATAGCATACTCCGTTAGAAAGGGTAGCAGGTTCATGGCAAGACCCATAATGCAGCATCTGAAATAATTTTTGTATTACATGAAAGCACTAAAGTTTGGGAAGACTTATACAAAATGGATATGGTAATCATTTTTTGTTTGGATACTTAGAAAATGATTTAACAGGTAGCATGGTTGGTAGAAAAAGCACGGGAGCTGTAACATCCCCAGATCTGGGGTCGAGGATTCGGGTTGTCACGAGTTTGATTTCCAATAATAACACTTAATCTTGAATCAATGACTAATTACTGTATGTTGTGACCCCATAATATACACACACTTACAACAAGTTATAGTCCCAGAGATGAAAACCGAAATAAGAACTAGTCATATAATGCACAATTTGTAAGTTATTACAACTCGAATAGATTTCTGAATAAGATTACATGTTCCTTGCCATTATATTACATGCTTTATAATTATACATGAGTCTGATACACCAAAAGTTGAAAGACTAGCCTATTGGTAACTCCTACCTCAACAATAGCGACATCAACGCCTACAGAAGCTGCGGAATGCTTCCTATTCGTTTGTGAATTGGGAGCTTGGTCATGTTCATCTTGTCTAGTTATTGTTGTGTAATAGATAAAATAAGCAAGGCTGAGCTACACATCCCACCAAAATAACATATAACTGATCAACTGTATATGAACATTTTCATAGTAATTCTTAAAGTAAAAACTCATTTTCGTATAGATGAACTTACAAGGTATAACAAGTTTCCAAAGGTTCAACATATAGATGAACTTACAAGGTGAATCTTGTATAAATCATTTTCGTAAAAACTCTTAAAGTAAAATCAAATCTTGAAATATCATTTAAAATATGAAATTATGAGATAATTCATTTTCAAAACATCATTTGAATGCTTGACCCTTCCAACATTCAGCGGTCACACAGCCATAGCTCTCCAATCATGGTGCTCTCGATAATGTTGTAGAAATATCCAATCTGGATTGTAACGCCCTCCAGACCCGGGGTATAAGTCTGGGGGTTACTAGCTAATCACCAAACCTATACAATCTGATTATCAAATAATAAAGAAATGAAATTAAACCCCTTTAAACACTAATCAGGATCTTTTTAGGTTGAAGTATAAAAATAAGAACCACTAACTACTTTATTACAAAACCAAATCCAAAATCTCACAAGCTCTCTTTATTACAGACCATTGTCTAATTTATTTTAAACAAAGTTTAACTTTTATTCAAACACACCCACTATCTATCAACACTCCACCTGTTCGGGCAACTCAAAGCTTTCTTCCTGGATTGGGATCAACACCTTGGGTATGAGAGGATCCTGAGGCTTGACCCGCTTCTTTACCACTCGAGTCCTGATGGGTTTCATATTCCTTCTTAACTGAAAACAATAAGGTGAATAACAACAAAAAGGGGTGAGCCAAAATTGCTCAACAAGTCCACAAAATATAAACAGTGTTAAAGCATTTTAAATGAATCCGTAATCCCGGGTATATCTGCAAAGATATAACCCCACGAGAATAGAAAGAAGGCCATTACTGGCGAGTACAAATGAACTGAACTGGACACAAGTTCGCATCTATATTCTGCTGATCAGTCAGAATATAATGCATATCTAAATCTTAATATATAGATCCAGTCGGGTACCCAGGCACTACGGCCCATGTCGAGGCACCAGTCAAATCCCGGTCCTCAGGATTAAGACACACTCAATCCCAAAAAAAATAGCATTATCCAGTCCATCGCTTAGTAACCGGAACAATCGGTATGCTGTGATATATTCTAAACACTAGAATATATCAATCTCAATGTATCATCAATGGAATATGAATCAGGAATTCAAAGGAACGTAAAATCAAGAATCGAAATGAAATATGAACAAAGGAATAACAAGTGTGTATCAGTGAATAAGAACAAGAATCAAAAGAGTGCAAATGTGATAAACATCTGAAGAAATGTCACTATTCTGAACGTAGAATAGGGGAAAAACTTGCCTCCTGCGCAACTCACTACAATTAGATCACTTTCATCTATCACCTTTGACTAATACCGACTCAACCTGCCTGGCTGGCTTAGCTTCTATTAGCAAAATAGACCGGTTAAGTCATTTCGTACTTCAATTGCATCTTGAATCGACTTCACACCGTTCCTAACATCTACCCATGCGCTTATGACTGACTCATGTATTATTTATTAGCAAATAAGACTCAATTAACCACGTAACATACATAAGCACATAAACATTTTTATAGTTAAAATAATTTTTAGAACCAAAATGGACTCGCTGATCGCTCAACTGATCGTTATCTGACTCGTTTATCATTTTTTCAGAATTTTTCGGACTCATCTCGGCACGCATTGCGACTAATAATCAAACAAGTAACAAAATCAACTAATTTCTAGAAGAAATTAAGCTTTGATATTATTTTTAATGAAAAGAATTCATTTTTCTTAGTCAATAGGCTTTCGTTTCACTCGAATCGGACTAACGGTTGAATTATGATCAATGAAACACTGATAATTCCAATGTTTATTCACTATAAATAATTATTAATAATTTTTAAAACTCAAAAATAATTTTTAAATCATTATTTAAGAAAAATCAGAATTAAAAATGATTTTTCTATAATTTTTGGAATTAAAATGAATTTATTATGATTTATTGAAAATTATTTGATTAACTATCAAAATAATTAATCATTTTTAAATAATTAATAAATATTTAATAAATAATAAATAATTAATAAATAATTAATAAATAATTAAGAAAATAATTTAATCCGATTTTTAGAAAATAATTCAGAATTATTTATAATATAAATCAATTAATTAAATTATTAATTAATCAATTTATAAAATAACTAAATCTGATTTTTAAAATTAATAAAAATAAATAAAAAATTAAAATCCAGAAACAGATGTCAGAAATCAAACATCTGACGATTCAGATTAAAATCGGGTAATCTGAACAGGTCAAACGGGTCAAAATCCGGGTCATGAAGAACACGCCGGATTTTGCCCAGAATCCGGCCACCGATGCTGATTCCGTTGAGCCATTTTCAGGCCAAAAATGGAACCGTTTGGTTTGTTTTTCACAGGGTTTCAATTCCTGGCAACTACCCCAATCTGTTCCCGGCCAAAACAAACCAAAAACATCCCTGAAACTTCATCTCCGATCAGAATCAAACTCAACTCCGGCCAAAAACCTATCTTTTGATTCTGTAAACCAAACTCAACGTTCTATAGTGGAAATTAAAGCTATGAACACATACAATCAAAGCCCTAACATATCAAGAATCAAATATGCACATAAATCATCGAGTTGTGATTTGAAAATCTGACATAAACCCTAGAAATCGTGAATCACTATACAGACATCGTTCGTTCAATCAAACACCATGAATCAACTGTAAATCATCTAACAAAGCTATATCAATCATCAAAACATCAAAATAATCCTGCAATCAAAAAGTCCTAATTCGAACATAAACCCTAGAATTTGAAAATCAAAAACTACGAATTAAAACATGAAACATATGCTAGAAATGGAAAGAATAGATCAAAACCTTTGATTTGGATACTCGAACTGCTTGATTTGGTACTGTAATCTGCTCAAAATCACGGCTTGAATTCTCGACCCGACCCTGTTCTTCCCGACCCGAATTACAGAGAATTTTGTATTTTTCTGAATTTTACTGATTTATTAATTATAATTAATTAATAATTAGGCTATTTATAGTAGTAAAATTAATACTCCTAAATAAAATTAAGGGGCTAATTATACATCAAATAAAAATATTTGATCCTAATTTTTATAATTTTTGAGTATTAAAATTTAATTTATAATATTTTATATATACACTATATATGCTAAAATTTCCCAAAAATTATGAATATTACAAAATGCAAGGAAATAATATAAATGAAAGTCCTATAATTTTATAAAAATAAAAATATGATTTTTGTGGGGTTATTAACACCCAATGGGGCCCGGAAAAATCATTTTTCGTAAAACGAGAAAATTTATAAAATATCTAGATGTTCAGAATAATGCGATGGTAAAGGCCGTTTGATGAAAAATAAGGCCCATTATTTTATTTGAAATACTGTCTTTAAAATCATGGTTCGGGTCGTAAAACGTTTAAAATGAAAGCAATGAATGCAAAAATAAAATATCTGAAAAATATCTTAAAAATACATAAATGATACAGAATGCACGTAACACGTAACAATTAGGATCTGACAGATAATTACACATAAATAACACATTAATACACATAATTTATTATAATTATGATATAATACAGACGTAAATTTCCCCAGTCGTTACATCCTTCTCTCCTTAATA
The DNA here is from genome assembly GCF_009905375.1 of Apium graveolens. Classification (NCBI taxonomy): domain Eukaryota; kingdom Viridiplantae; phylum Streptophyta; class Magnoliopsida; order Apiales; family Apiaceae; genus Apium; species Apium graveolens. Next base: position 112,947 of record NW_027419950.1, read on the forward strand.
GGATTCTGTCCTCAGAATCTTTTATGAAAATAAATGAGGATATTTCTCTAACATCTCACTTTCAAGTTCTCAGGTTGATTCTTCAACCATAGGGTTTTTCTACAACACTCGCACTAAAAATACAGACTTATTTCTCAACACTTTTTCTCGCCGATCTAAAATTTTTACCGGCTATTCTACAAAAGATAAATCAGGTTGGATATCTATCAGTTCATATTCTATTACATGCCTAGAATCAGGATTATATCGCTTAAGCATTGACACGTGAAACACATTGTGAATATGTTGCATATGAGGCGGTAAAGCTAATTCGTACAAAACTTTTCCCACTTTCTTCAAAATTTCAAACGGCCCGACGTATCGGGTTTCAATTTACCCTTGTTTCCAAATCTGGTCAATCCTTTCCATAGCGATATTTTGAGTAATACGTTTTCTCCTTCCTGATAGTCTATATCCTTCCTTGCTTGGTCTGCATATTTGCGTTGCCTGATTTGTGCTGCATCGAGTCGTTTTCGAATAAGTTCAATCTTTTCTTTAGTCTGTTGGATTAATTCTGGACCCAAAATCTTGCGTTCTCCAACTTCATCCCAATGTACTGGTGATCTGCATTTTCTTCCGTATAATGCTTCGTACGGTGGCATTCCAATGCTTGCGTGGTAGCTGTTATTGTAAGAAAATTCCACCAAAGGTAAATGCTCATCCCAACTGCCTTCAAAATCAATCGCACAAACTCGTAGCATGTCTTCAATCGTTTGGATAGTTCTTTCACTCTGCCCATCGGTTTGCGGATGATAAGCGGTACTCATGTTTAATTTAGTTCTAAGACATTCTTGAAATTGTCTCCAAAATCTTGAGTTAAAACGAGGATCTCGATCAGACACGATAGATATTTGGAACTCCATATCGCATCATAATTTCCTTGAGATATATGCCCTAGCTTGTTGAGTGAAAATCTTTCGTTAATTGGTAGAAAATGTGCTGACTTTGTGAGTCTGTCAATGATTACCCATATCGCATCGTGATTTTCCTTAGTCCTCGGTAGTCCTACCACAAAATCTATCGCTAGATGTTCCCATTTCCATTCTGGAATGTCTAACGGTTGTGTAATAATCCGTTCGGACGTTGATGTTCCACTTTGACTCTCTGGCATGTGTAGCATTTACTCACCCATTCTGCTATTTCCTTCTTCATATTCGGCCACCAAAAGTTTTCTTTCAGATCGCGATATATTTTTGTGCTTCCTGGATGAATGGAATACTTCGAATTGTGCGCATCTCGCAATATTTCTTCTTTTAATTCTGCCACGTTAAGAATCCAGATTCTCGATGCAAAGCATAAAATTCCTTCATTATCCGTCTGAGTTGTAATCTCTTCTCCCGTTAGGTCGTCATCTTGACTCATCACTTCTTCTTGACAGGGGCGAATCTTCTCTAGCAACTCCGGTTGGAAAGTCATAGTGTAAATAGCTTCTGCAGATTCATTGGGAATACGAATTTCGATTTCCATTTTTCGAATTCCATAGCTAATTCTTCACATGAAGTTAACAAATTCAATCTTTATTTTCTGCTTAGCGCATCTGCCACAACATTTGCTTTTCTTGGATGATAGCTGATCGTAACATCATAATCTTTAATCAATTCCAGCCATCGATGTTGACGCATGTTCAGTTCCTTTACATGAAGATATACTTCAGACTTTTATGATTTGTCTAGATTTCGCATTTTTCACCGTAGAGATAGTGTCTCCAAAGCTTTAATGCAAACATGATCGCTGCTAATTCCAGGTCATGCGTAGGATATTTCTGTTCATGAGGTTTAAGTTATCTCGAAGCATAGCGATGACGTTACCGTGTTGCATCAATACACATCCTAACCCGCGATACGAAGCGTCGCTGTAATGATGAAATTCCCTTGCTCGTCTGGCAATACCTATCGGTGCGGTTACTAACCGATTCTTCAATTATGGAAACTTTCTTCACATTTCATTCCATACAAACTTTTTACTTTTTCGAGTTAACTTGGTCAACGGCGTTGCTATTTTCGCAAAATCTTTGACAAACCTTCGATAATATCCTGCCAATCTCAAGAAACTTCGAACTTCTGTCGGCGTCTTTGGTCTTTCCCAATTTAACACAGCTTCAATCTTTGCTGGATCGACTTGGATGCCTTCTCTACTGAGATGCCCTAGAAATTGTACTTCTTTAACCAGAATTCACATTTTGAGAATTTCGCATACAGTTGCTCTTTCCTCAGAATTTCCAAAGCTATCCTCAAGTGTTCGGCATGCTCTTCTTCTTTCCTTGAGTAAATCAAGATGTCATCAATGAATAAAATCACAAATTTGTCTAAATACCTCTTGAATAATCTGTTCATCAGGTCCATGAATGCTGCTGGCGCATTGGTTAAACCGAATGCCATCACAAGAAACTCGTAATGTCCATATCTCGTGCGAAACGCAGTCTTGGGAATATCTTCTGCTTTAATCTTCAATTGATGATAGCCTGACCGCAAATCTATCTTTAAAAAGCAGGCGGCTCCTTTTAACTGATCAAAAAATCATCGATTCTCGGTAGCGGATACTTGTTCTTGATGGTGAGCTTATTCAACTCCTGATAGTCAATGCATAATCGCATGCTGCCGTCCTTCTTCTTTACGAACAACACCGGTGCACCCCATGGAGATACACTGGATCGTATGATGCCTCGGTCTAGAAGATCTTGTAGTTGCGTTGACAATTCCTTCATCTCAACTGGCCATTTGATATGGAGCTTTCGAAACTGGTTCTGTGCCTGGTGCTAGATCAATCGTAAACTCGATTTCTCGATCTGGCGGTAACCCTGGAAGCTCGTCTGGAAAAACGTCCGGATATTCACTTACAACTGGAATGTCTTCTATTTTAGGACTTCCTTTCTCAGTATTTAACACGTAAGCTATGTACACTCACACCTTGTCGAAGCAATCGTTTAGTCTGCATTACGGTGAGAATTCTTCCGC